>NC_087517.1:20285387-20505387 GCF_963921805.1 Phalacrocorax carbo | reverse complement strand
GAGCTTGCTTCTCCACTTGCCTGAATAACCGAACTGTACGGGCAGAAATCTGTGCTGTAAACGTGGGTTAGGTCAAACAAAAGTCCCTCACTCTTTTTAGCAGTATTTCAGTTTGATCATATTACCAAGGCCATATCATGGGACAAATGTACTCTAATGAAATTTTAATATTATATTCTAAAAATTTTAAGTTATAATAATTGTATAAAAGTGTTTTGCAATTACCGTTTTTCTTGCCAAGCCCAAAAACTTAAATTTTATTGTTATGTCTATGAATTAAAGCTCGAATGAAATATGTTTACTACAAAAGAGGACAAGAAAATAAAGCCAAAAGATTCTCATTCCTCCTCCAGAGCAATGTAGCAGTACTAATTAGAGTGCTTCTTCATACGCACTGGTAAATGCTATCGCAGTGGCTAGCTGGGTGCGGATACACCGGGCCACCGCATCTGTGCCTATATTGTCATCCTAAGAAGGAACAGCTTCTGAAATTGTGGCGAAATCCTGAGAAATCTTATATCCTTCCCTCATCACATATAGGAGTAAAGGAGTCTGTTACGGGACTTGGCTGTGCTGTAATTTGCTGTGCTGCTTTCCTTCTAAGGCAGTAATCTAGAAGAACCCGGAAAGGCAGAGCAGAGTAGAAGAGAGGTTGTTTCCAAGGAATCAATATATTTATTTATAATCTTGAAAAAAGGAAGTCCGACCTCTGTGTGTACACATGCGTTTCCTACAGTTGCATTTCCTGCATTTCCATGTAGAACTGAATTTTAATCACTATAATACACAATAATAAAAGGTACTGCAGTTCTTATTCTGTCCAGTCAAGGTCAGATTGGGAAAGTGAATATTTTCTGTGTTTAATCTGCATGGGTTTGGGGTCCAGCATGGTACTGTTCATCGTACTTTTGTCTGCTTTTTAGCGTTTTGAAAATACGCAGGAAATGTGATGGATACATGTGTGCATATAAGCTTTAATTACTGGATCTGGTTTGTTCCAGGTTCTCTAAGTTATGAGGTTGTTCTGAATATGTCATAACTTCTGTGACATCTCCCCAGAGCATGGAAAGGATGAACCTGCTTATACAAATTCTCTTCAATGTCCAGAATATGTATTTTGCTGCAATAATGATAAAGGGGGGGGTGAGGGGTGGGGGGTGGAGACAGAGAACACACCTTAGGGTGATTTTTTTGTTTATTCGTTTGTTTTCCAAATGACAGTCTTATTTTGGAGTTTGTATTTCTATTTCTGTGCAATAAACCAATCCACTTAGTCTGCTTGACTCTTAGAAGATGAATGATATCTTAATTTCTGCAAACATATGCTAATGGAAAGGTGGTAGATATTTAATAATGTTTTGAGCGTGTATTTAAAGCTAGTTAAGTACTGAAATGACCAGTAACCAAAGGGAGCAGTCACTGATAATTAAACAAAAATGATGCTGATCTAATGAAATCTATATCTTGGCATGTTTGGAGACAGTGACTTGTGAAGAAGAAAACCAACTTTCACTCTTTCCCAACTTTATTGCATTTTTTTTTTTTCTGAGTGAAAAAGATCACAAGCTAAAACGTACCTTGGGGAACCTTTTTTTCTGGACCACTTAATTACTTGAAAAGATAATCTGAATAACATTTGATCAAATTTTTCATTAGAACTCCCTTTTAATTTTTCATTAGCTTCATAATTAACTGAATTTGTACAGTCATCAGTCTGTTTACAGTGTTTTGCTTTGTAAAGTGCTGTACCGTAACCCTGTCTCTCTCTCTCTCTCTCTCTCTCTCTCTTTTTGCTTTCCAGATTATCGCACAAAGTAGGGTACAGCGAGTGTGCATCCTTGGTGACTGGGACATCCATTTCTCTATAGCGTCACACTAATAGATGTATTTCTGTAGGTAAAAGGAAAACAGGCTTCTCGGTCCGAGTCTTATTTGAATTTTCATTTCATTTGATTAAGGTGGGGAGGAGCGCAAATTAAACAAAAGAATTGAAAATGAAATTAGAGAGATGTGTTGCAGAAACTCCACTGACAAGAGAACCTGACATGATTTTGCCACGAATAATGCTTTCAGACTTTATAGGGCAGGCTGCAGTTTGAATGGATGATATCTTAGGTTTTGTAAAGCTAAAGGACTTATCTGGTTTTTTTAAAGGCAGTCAGATAAGAGAATCTAAAGTTATGTCAAACAAATTACATTTTAGTTATTAGTGGCTAGTTTGTAAATATCAAAGACCCACTTATTGTAGTGCTTGGAGCTGCATTTGCATGCTGATGAAATGCAAGTGGATGGCTGTGAACTGTAGGGTTATCTCTAGTGGAGCAGTGGGGAGCTCCAGAATCAGAGAGTTGAGCATCTGACCGACTCAAGAGCCCAAGCTGCAGACCTCTTCTATTCACTTTCTTCACAACAATTAAAATATGCAAAGTGATAATTTTCCTTAAGTAGCCTTAAATGTGCGATCTATTTAAATGTGAAGAAAATTGCCTGAAGCTTCTGGTGTGAGGGACAAAAAAGAATAAATTATGCAAATAGCAGAAAAGGACTCTACCACTTGAACGCCTAATTTTCCTGTAATAAGCATACTGTTTCATTTAATTTTTTGCCTCTTATTAAAAGTGACAGTTCTTTTGCACTGTCTGATGGTTATATCTGACACAAGCTAGGGAAATGACTGCTAGACTAAATGCTAAAGCATTTTGGTAGCTTTTTTAGATGATGGTTACATTCACAAAGTAATTATGCACTGAAGAGTCGAGAAATAAGGTTTAATTACACAGTAATCGCTTCTGATGGACACGGCAGAAGTGTGAACACCGCCAGACTGCAATCCATCAATGACAAACCCCTGGCCACTTTTAATTCCTCCTCATTTGCATCATAACCTCCGCACCAAGTTGCACAAATGCTGTTAAATGTTAATAGGAGCTGTCTCTCCACTCAAAATGAATGCTTAAGCTGTTTCATTTTTTTTCTCCTCCACCTCAGACCTTCAAAACCAGCTCCTCTCTGAGAGCAGGCATTAAGCACAGAGCATGGTGCGTGGTCACTGTTGTGCTAATTGGGAGCAACACTTAAAGTTTTATCTCTCAAGCGCTAATAATGCACAGTGCTGACAAACCAGTGAATAAGTAATGTACTTGGATGAGGAGGGGGGGCAACCCGGCATGCCTGGAATGAAAAATGCAGTTGGGACTGTTGTTCAGTGACTAGCTATTTGATTAGGCCCTGTAGTCATATTTAATCCAGACCCTTGGGGAGCATAGACAAAATTACATCTTCATCTCATCAAACATTCAGCCATATTTAAGCATTCAGCTGATCAAGCTTTTATTGTTTCTCTTGCAGCTACACAGACACAATGATGTCCTGTGTTCCTCACTCCATAACCCTGCAAAGCTAAGCCTAAACTAGCTGTGCTCCTCCCCCCTCCCCCCCCTTTTCTTTTTTCTCCTCAGGGACAGGGAGTATAGTGCGGCTCTAATACCCTGCTCTGGCTACCGTGCCATGGTTAGATATTCACATCAGCTTTGCCACCCTTGTTTGTTTCTCTTTTCAGCTTTATCCTTTTTCACTTTTTCTTTTCTTTTTTTTTTTTTTCTTACCTTTTGTGCCAGCTACTCAGAGCTCTGGTCGTTTCCTAGGACAGGTCTAAACCATTAGACTGCAAACTGTTCTTTTTCTGTTAAGCAGCAGGTATCATTTTTGTCCTGACAAGAGGAGGCTCCACCTGCCGACTGCCCACCAACGCATCCAGCTGTCTGCTTTGCAGAACAGGCAAGGTAATTTGTAAGCAGTCTGGTAAGTTTAACAGTAGACTCTAAGAAGTGACAAAAAAGAGCTTTTTTCTGCATGAAGATTGAGAATTATCAACACCTTTCAGTGCATAATAGTTAAGCCTTTATCACTTCAGGAGCTGCTGATAAGGTTAAGAACACTAGACAAACTGCTCATTAGTGGAAAGGTTTGCCTTTTACATTAAAGACTGCTGGGTACTGAAGTTCCTCTAGTGAGCAATACATCCCTGGCATTTGAAAAGAATGAGCTAATCGTTGTACATAAATGAATATGGAAAAGAAAACCCGGCAGGTTCTGATGATATTAGCAAGGTTTCCCTCCACCTTCCTTGCATGGCTTGTAGGCACCTGAAATTGCAAACACCATCAGTTCAGGACACTGTAGTTCACGGCCAAAGTGCTCTCCATGACACAGAGTAAGGCCATGGACAAAGGTTGTCTGCTGGACCTGCCTGTGCCGGCTGCAGAGGATGCCTCTTGCCCCAGAGACATCATGGAGACCAGTCCCGTGGTGCTGTGGTGGGACAGACTGGTCCCAGTCCACTCAGTGCACAGGTAGGTGTTTCGTTGCCCATTTAAACTGACCAGTCTGACTTGGCCTGAGTTGAGTCAGGATCCGTGAGTATCTATCAAGAGAGTTACACAGCAGTTGCCCCCAGCCAGAGGGATCACAGCAATGTTCCAGGGAGAGAGGAATTGCCCATCTGCACCAGGAGCGCCTCTCTGCACCACTGCCTGGTGTCTGCAGGCTCTGACCGTCACTCACTCTAACACTGCTCAAAGCAAGGTGCTGTTATTATGAAATTCTCTGTGTTGAGGTTATCTACTTTGTTTGGTATCACCACTGAGCCACATTAGTCATGCCAGTGTGGGCAATTTAAGAGATAGGAAAATAATATTTTAGGAGAGGGCAGAGGTTACTTCATTCTCTAGAATTCTTCAACTCAAAGATCTTTTCAGCCTCAACTACCTGGAAACCACAAAGCAAAAGAGCATCTTAGGCTCTTCTCTGGCTTGGTGGTAGATACCATACAAACATACGTCAAAATTAATTCTTGTACAAAACTGCTTCGCAATAAAAAGACAAGCTAATATGTGTGGAGGAAGTCATCAGGGTAGTAGGTAAAATAAAAAAATAAAAAAAAAGGTTATCAGAATAAACATACTGAGGATGGTGAGGTCTTATACAGAAAGTAAGTGAAGGAGATAGCCTTTGCTGCTGCTACTGATGTCTCGTGGAAACCCATTCACCACATTGCTAACAGTGTAGTTCATGCCACTACTCAACAGAGTCATGTAAATCAAAGCTTGCTCTGTTTGTTGTCATTACTGAAAGAATGTTAAATACAGGTTTAGTAGTGATGCCGCTTCTCTTGAACTAGTAAAATGAAAAGCTGAGAGAATTAAGCCAGAATTTACTGACTTCTTCCACCGCGGCTGCTCACCTGGCAAACACATTTCCTGAAAGACAGGGGCTGGCTCTTTACCTCCATTAAAGTATGGCACTCCAGCTAAAACCACCAGCTTTCTGGTTTATCAACTTGAAAAACGAAAATTTAAATAGTTAGTTTACATCTGTGAAAAGGTGCATGTCACATCCGCAGGATGAGCTTTCCTGGAGGAGCAGGAATTTTAAATTCAGAGAGGAGGCACCCAATTGGTTTTGGAAATTTATCTGTAGACACTTTCATACTTTTAATAAGCTGGGGCCTACTATGAGCAACCACATCTTTACTCTGCTCCCTGAGTGAATGAGGAGCTTTTTGTCTGCAATTCTCATAGGAGTAATTGAGGCTGATGGCTTTCAGTGCTTCCCAGAATCAACCTCTAGGCCTTGGGCCATATCTTAACGTCAAGTAAAAGTCCTGCAGAGGTCAGCAAGTTTTGACGCAGGTAGGCACACCATGTGCCCACATGGCGCAATAATCTGGTGTAGGATCGTGCTTGCCTAAAGCCTTAGAAAAATAAGGTGTTCTTTAGTACAGTATTTCATCTAATATCTGTATAGTACAGCTATTACTTCTCAATTCAAAAATCAGTTCCACACAAAACCAAGAGAGGCTGTTTTGTTGAAATGCAAACATGAATGGCTGATAAATCCTACTCTCTATTTTTTCCTTTGTTGTAGGATTTTTTTTTAATTTGTATTTTACATCTTCTTGAGTCATTTGTACAAATTTAATTCAAAATATCTAACAGTAAGCTTTTTACTTAAAACCTTGCCAGGTGCCATATTTTGTCCTCTTCTTTTTATATGGATATTATCTATTCTTCTAAAAATTTAACAAGGCATTTCATTAAATCACTGTAATACAATTAATGTAGATGGAAATATATTTTCAATGACCATAGAAACATCACATTTAGACTATATAGTTTAAAAGTGCCTGTAATTTGATTATAATATTGTTTACCTTGATTCAAACTGTGATTATATCTTTATCCAGTAGTTTTTATGGGTTTAAGAAAGTTGAGTCCCTTTTCTCCTTTTTGGCTTATTTTCAGAATTTGAAAAGCAGAGATACAAACGGAGCTATGGCAGCTGAATTCTCTTTCATGTGTGTCCAGTCCAGGTGAAGCCCAGCATAATGTACTGTAATACGTCTCTTCAGTTCTCTGATACAATGACCTGTGCATCCTCTAAATCCCCCACAGAATGCTCAGACACAGATTGATCGAGGTACGCATGGACTTAAGTATGTATTGTTCTTTGTAGCTCTGAGGAATTGGCACTTTTGCCAAATGTGAGATGATGTGGATTGTAATCTATTGAGATATGAGTTCAGACTGGCCTCTGTTATACATTGTAAGAATAACTAAAGATTTGTCTGGAGTAAGTTTTGGGTTTGCATTTTTTTTCTTTTCTTCATCAAAAACAAACAAAAAACTTTTTCACAGTTTCTGACACTTTGCAGTTCCACTACCGACAGTAATCATGAAAGCAACTTTGTGGAAAAAGCCTCCCACAGCAGCCTGGAATAACACAGCACCATAAATCCCAGCCTCTTACTCAGGGGTATTGGTGCAAGCATGCAGAGAAACTGATGGAGGGTATGCACATGAGAACCATGCATTTTACCCTTCCTGACGGGATATATTCTATTTTTTAATTTATTCTGTGAATATAACTAAGATTTTATAGCCATTGGGGGAACTGTGGGTTAAATCTGGGTGACTTCTGATTCTGATCTGATTAAAGAAAACAGTATTGGGGTTGGTGAGGAAGAGGTGGCAAAGAGGAATATCAAGCATAGGTGCTCCCAAATCATAGCTCATGACCATTTAAATAACATCACCTTTCTAATATAATTGGATGAGAAGATTTTAATTTTTTTACCATAATAGCAAAGGAGTAGGGCAGCAGTTTATCTTATAGGTCTCAGTGACAAAGGAGTATTTTAAATGCTTAGTCTTTTCTTCCATAATGAATGAGAAACAAGAGGTCTAACACTTTAACAGAGGAGGCAGTCGCAGCAATTAAACAGCATTTTTAATAATCCTCCAACCTTTCTGTTGGAATCAAAAGCTTGATTCTGATCCTAAGCTAACACAATTGTGTTGTGAGTGTGTACCTCTCTCTGGCTGCCTACCTGGCGTACAAAACTCTCCTCGCTCCCCTCCTGTTTGCACTCCTAAGGAGCTCACCATTCTCCTTACCGCTGGGGCCAGCCTCTTTCTCTCAAAAATACACTAGCTAACAAACCTAGCAGACTTTTTTTTTAACTAGGACTGTGTGTCAGTAACTCTGTTTCTGGCCACTTGGCTTCACTGGCCCCACGGTGCCCAGGCTCCTCTGCCTGTGGCTGCGCTCGGCTGGGGCTCCTGGGAGACAGTCCTGAGGAAGAACCTTTCTTCTGTTTTCCCCAGGTGCCATAGAGCTGGAGAGGCTGATATGTGTGCTGCTTTTCCGCCTTCAAGACAATAGTCATAAATACATAACCATGGGCATATGTATCAGGATCTTAAACGGTTAAATAAATAAAATTTTCACAGCAATGTTGTGGGTCAACAAAATAAAGGGTAGCATTTGAAAGTGTGGCTCTTTTAGAAAAGTTTTGGGAGAGGGAAAATTGTCTAGGATTTCAAACTCTCTAAGAGGAATTTTCACTTACAAATTATATACAGTAAAAATAACTGGATCCTTTATAGCTAATGACATCTTGAGTTTTACTAAATTCAAGGGGGGTTTTTTATCATAAATATAAAAACATGGCTTTGGATTTTAACATGAACACTGTTTTTCTTTTAAAAAGTCAGAAAAAATTATATATCTATATGCATTCCCCAGTTACATATTTTATAGAAATCAATTTCTTAAGATATTTTCAAATACACCATTTCCAATTTCGAACTACTTCAGTCGCGGTTGTCCTGAAATCTGAAATTTTAGGCAGCTTTTTTTTTTTTACTTCAGCATTTCAAATGGAAGCCTAAGAACACTGACTGACAACAGTAACCCAGAAGAGATTGCTTGTCGATGTTTGGGTTAACAGGAATAAAACATCCAGAATGTTTTACTCTAATTGGCTGGTTTTGTGCTAACACATGTGTGTTAGTATGTTCTAAAATATCTTACCAAAATGCTTAAATACATTTCAACAAATCTGTTTGAACTCTGCATTTCTGCTGCAGGCAGGATAATGTCTATTGGTTTTATGTTTGACTCAGAGCTTCCTGCAGGGGAGATTACAGATTTGTCCAGGAAGAGACCTTCATGCAAATACCACCTGCTCCAGGACTCAGCTTTATGGACAGTAAGAACACTCTTTGCTAGCACACAAAAGGCTGAGGTGGGCGACGTACCCAAGAAGGCTGAGGTAGAGCCAGGTCTCACAGCTGGGACGATAATAGCCCATCTTCTGCAACTGTGTTGGTACACTGGTGTACCTGTGTCGGTGGGTAAAATTCACTGGTTTCTTTAATAGCTAGTACTGTTTTTCTCAGGGGAAGAGTGGATATATTTTTATGCTCTTAGAACTTTTCTTTTTAAGAGTTCATAGGATATGAGGTAATATAGGATTTTAAGGAGAACCTATTGCATTCAGCACTCAAAATTAAAACTACTCACCTTGTACAATTCTCTTTCAGCTCACAGTCTTGGCCCTTGGGGGACAGAGACAAAACTACTGTAAACAGAGCAGGAGAAACCTGAGTGATAGGGGTTTGTTTTATACAGCCAACGGTGTCCTCAAGCTAGGTAGCTTGTATAGCAGTTTCTTCCTTATGTAGATATTTGAAAGCAGAATGAGTTTTCCTTCCAGCAGAATCCAGTTAGCGACCAGTGTATTTACCGTTTCAGCTTGCGAGGAGCAAGGCTTACATCTATTAAATTTGTATCTCTCTCATGTGATTTTCCCCTAGAATCTAATGAAAACATCCCTTAAAGTTTATTGTAAAGATTGAACTTTAATACAGAGACACTGAATTTGGGTCTTCGTGTAGCAGAGCTCAACACCTGGAGAGTAACATCACCAAATGTTCACAAAATTGGCACATATAAGTGCAGTAAAAACTATCAGTATTCAATTGAGTAAGGTAGCACAGCATTGTCTAATGCAATAAGAAACCAGTTGGGAAAATACATGTCCAATTTTTTGGCATTCGGATACAGAAATACAATGGGAAGGGCTGAGTTTCGAATGGTTTTTCTCAGCTTAAGAAAAGGAATGAAAAACCAGGGCTGAGAAATCTCCTGCTGACTTTCAAATGTAGGTGCATGGAGGAAAAATATCTGCTTGACCAATGACCCTACCTTTCTATATCCACTAAAAGTTGATCCTGAGATATCAACACATATTCCCAATTTTGTCGAGAACAATTTTTGGAGCCTACATTTTACTCTTAAGGAGACATTAAAAATGTATGTTTCTTACACTTCTGTAGCACTCAGTCAGGATGTTGTCAATGCCATCATTTCGTGGTTTAGGCTAGTCTTGTATGAGTTGTCAATATTTCTGTTTCAAAATCTCCTTCATTAAAAGTGGTTGCAGCTATGGCAGGGGTTAGTAGGTTAGTAAGATTGGATGCCAATACAATAATGTTAGGTGACAGGTAGTCAAGTGTCAAAATAGTCCATAGACACTATTGGCTTCCATCAAAAGAAGATTGATACTGGGTTGTAGCTGTATTTTCCAGCTACCAAAGACTACTGCTCCCCAATTAGTAAGCAAGTTGAAATCTGGTAGAAAGGAAAAAAAAAACCAAACGAACCAAAACATACAGTTAATGGTTCCTTGTTTGTTAGACTACTGCCATGTCTCCTCTTCTGCTTGCTGGTAAAACACATGCTTAAAAAATACAAGCCAACAAACAGACACACCCGTACCTTAAAAGCTGAGAGTATTTTGTCCTGTGAATAGAAAATTAAAAACCAAAATTCCTTCTGCTACCTGTCCCACTGCACTCAAACAGGCAAACATTTTCTCCTCCCTCTTCAGCAGCCTGTATTGGCACTTGTTGGGGGAAACCAAGTTTGTACAAAATCACTCATAGATTACAAGAACACAGATATCCAACCTGAAAACAACATGGAAGATAACATAACCCAGCTGCCAGCCAAGCACTCCCTTTCCAAATCAAATGGCTAAATAAGATATTAGTGAAAGGGTTTACAACTACACTGAGGATAAAGAAGTGATTGAGGGAGTTCAAGGTCAATACATAACTAGTAGGGGAAAATCAAAGACAGTTATAAAATGTTCAAGATATTGTAATCTTTTGTAAAATATTTATTTAAGAGCATTCCAGAACAGGTGTCCTGCTGAAGCATAAACATCCCTACTTTTCACCCTGTGAAAAGGAGCGAGCAGAAGCAGCTCTGGAGCTTTCCCAAAGCTTAAAAGCTGTCTTTATACCTTCTGCAGCACTTTCAGAGTGATATGATGGCCAACAGAAGCCAGATGAAACAGTTGTGGGTTCACTCTCAGTCTCTGCAGCTCACCTGTGGAAATAATTTACAAACTTTCCTCCAACCTGTCAAACACGTATGTAGAAAACTGCAGTATCAAACAAGTTGGGCAAAAAATTAATAGAAACTGTGAATATACAGATTAATGCACATGATTTATTTATTGCAAGACACATGTGAATTGCAGACTTTTCCCCCCCATCCATAGAGAACCCGAAGGCAGCTGAGCTTCTGTTTCTTATAGATGCAACTGTACGTCTGCATCTGCTTTTTGTCTGCATTTATTTTAGAGTTTAGGGCTCCTGTTCCCATTGTCATTTTGCTCGCGGGCAGCTTGACTACAAAGGCCAGTGGCTGTTCCAGCAGGCATTGCCAGGGCTTTTCTAGGAAGGCTGCCCAGAGCTGGCTGTTTGACATACGCAATGTCAGGGGGGATAGATGGAGACTCATGGATGAGGAGCAGTGTTTGAAGGTTTGGCCACACAGCATGTAAAAGCCTCATTGGATGCAGCACACAGATTAGGGTTTTCTTGCTATGGCAGAAGTTAGGATGCCACAGGGCCAATGCAGAAGGCATGTCAGCAAATCAATAAGTGGCAAAACTGACCTCGGGGCTGGTCTCAAGGCCATTTAAACGTAGCCCAGAAGACTAGAGAAAAGCAAATGTGGTCTCAATCTTCAATAACATTTGACATATTGGATAGATTACATGGTCCAGAAGATGTGATTTGGTCTAGAGCTGGCTGAAGCCATTAGCTGCTTTAGCTCATGTAATGTTGGGCGGTTCTCTGTAGTTGGGGCAGTTTGAGTCTTTACAGAGGACTCTTTCAAGACACTACTCTATTTGAAGTTCTTCACTGGTTTGAAGTGCCACAATGCACTGATGGATTTGTGGGCAGATTTCTGGCAAAATGTAAATGTGTAAAATAAATGCTATCTCCTGTGGGACTCTGCACACTGCACATCGCCACGGTCACTAGTGTGGGCTGCATCTCTGCAAGCTCATCTGCAGGAATGCACAATTCTTAGTTTTTTGTTGTGTCTGGAAAACATCAACAGGTATTTCGTCTCACAAGGACTGTATTTAGCACCAGACACTCATTTTGCTACAGAGGAAGGGAAGAGGTCAATTATTATAGTCCCCACAGTTAGTAAACTGATTTGGTTGCATGTTTGGTTCCTAATATTTAAATTAGAGTAGTGGGCGTGTGTGTGGGCTCCCACAAACACAAGAATACTTGATATATATATGTCCAACTGGATCCATTTTCCAAATTCAACAGTATATTGTCTTTGCTTCTGTTGTAAAACTAAGGATTTTACTATCCCTTACTCTTGTACCGATACTACTGAAAAACTCAATATTTGGACATACAAATTGCTGATAGGTAATGTGTGTTAAAGACATTCTAAATAGCTTTTGAATAAAAATACAGAGGTCAGCTAATCATTTTACCTCCCCTCCTGGCATATATTCTCTGCTCATGATCATAGATAGCATATAAGTCTTCATTAAGGTTACAATTCAGAAACGTGCTGTATGTTTTTACTAGGTTTTCCTGACAATGAGGTAAAGTGAGCAACATTATGCAGCTTGGAAGTTAGTGACTCTTCTCAATAATTAAAAAAATTGCCATAATATAAATATATTTATGAAAAAAACACTTAAAATTTTCCAGTGAATTGAAGCAGATTTGTATGACAGTGTACACATTGTTATATAAGACAAGAATTGAAATAAGCAAAACCTGTTTAGATACTTGGGATGACCGCTGCAGAATCTAGCATTCCTGTAAAAACTCTTTAGCCTCGCTATTCTTAGAAGATAGGTGTTGTTGGGAAGGTGCCACAAAGGCAGTCTTCCTAAACAGCTCCCTTGTTATCAGTCACTCAAACCTCCCGCGTGACTGGTCTGCTGGTGACTGAATTGAAAATAGGAGAGATGAGATGCAAGTTGCTGGTTTTACAAATGAAGAATGAAATTGGATGCGTTTTGCCCACTTTGCAATCAGCCATTATGTATATGTTTAGATTGAAAAACTAATCTGGTAGTTTTCAGATCCAATCATATTAATGAAGTAGCAGAATTACTTGTGTGATTCTGTACTACAGTCAATTTAGTAAATAGATATGAAGGAGAATAAAATACGTAAATTTTTATAATACTCTTATAATTCTGCAGGAATTAAACCAGTAAAAAATGTAGATTGAACTTTGTTTTAATTGGTTTATGTTTAAAGATTCTTTGATCAGCGATAACAGTAATATATATTAACATGTTGCATTTTAAAGTGACGCTGCCTTTCATTAATCAAGTGTCTGTATGGTTGATTAATTTGAACAAGGTTTAAATTGCTATGAAAATTTATCATTCATAGCCATGATCTCCATTTACATATATGTTAATTATTGTAAATGTAATCTTTTTCTGAATCCTCTGGGCTGCATACTAAAAAGACACAGTGATCACAGTGAGTGACTACTTTTCTATTACAAAGTGAACTCTTACCAGTATTCAGTAAAGTCTGTTTCAGTTGTCAAAGATAGTCTCAAACATTAAAACATTTTATGCTAAACACAAGTTCAAATACTGTAGATGCTATTTCCTTTTCAAATTCTTTCTTTATTCAATGGCTAGAACATTTAAGAAAATGAAACTGAGTACTACCAACCACTATAAAAATAAGTTCTGTCTCTATGGGCTGAAAGATGTTTTACCCCTCCTACTCTGAGACTTTCTCCATACTAGCTACATTATTAATAATCTTGAGAGGGTTTTTTTTCCATACATCTTTTGAAAAGAGTGACTTGAAGAAGTTACTAAGTAAGTCAAACGAACCCTTTGTAGTGCAATTAGAACGAGTTAAATTGCATAAGACAGACATCGCCAAGGTTTATAGCCTTTTAACATGACATAGAAAAAATTCTCTTTGCAGTG
The DNA here is from genome assembly GCF_963921805.1 of Phalacrocorax carbo. NCBI lineage: Eukaryota > Metazoa > Chordata > Aves > Suliformes > Phalacrocoracidae > Phalacrocorax > Phalacrocorax carbo. The sequence continues at coordinate 20,491,745 of NC_087517.1, read as the reverse complement.
GCTGTAAAATAGCCATACTAGAGCTCCTCACACACACCACGCGGATGCATGTGTTTAATGCAAATAAACACACTTGCTGTGCTTTCTTCAAACTCTCCAGCTCAAGAAGATGACAGTCATTTGTCTAAAACTTATTAAATTTGACGTAGTCAAGAATTTTATCAAGGTTTAAAGGGAGAGAATGTTTCACAGAACATTTCCCACAATGTTACAGAGAGAGAATGCATTGGCAGGAAATGGATTTCAGATAGGAAGCGTAAAGTATCTCTCTTTCAACAAACAACTATTACAGCTTTTATTAAAAAATGCATATCAATAGAAACTAATTACTGCCCATTAAATTACACTCTGGGCCTCATATTGCTATTAATTCCTTTTTTGCATTCATAGAAACTGACATTTGTTTCCTTTTTTTTTTTTTTGTTTATTTTCTTGAAATATCCAGGCAGATTTTATTCAGAAATGACCTAAAATAAATCAGAATTGCAAGGAGATAAGTGTTAAGGCCTCCAGACCCTGTTCCAGGAAATACTTCAGCATATGCTTATATTCATCCTTGCTAAGACAGTATTTCTTCACTTACTTATCTTTAGTGTATGGCCTGGTTTCATCTTCCAGAGGGTGTTAAATTGTTCCTTACCGTTTTTTACTTGTTTCCCAAGTGGTTTTTTTTACGTTTTAAATGAATCTTTTATTACATAGATGTGAAAGGGACCGTTCCTAGGTGCAGATTAAAAGATTTCTTTATTTTCATTAATTTTTGTAATTTTCTGTTTAAATGGTTTATATTTACATAATATATTCACTGCAGGACCAGCCTCATTTCTTAGTCACAACTTAATGCAATTAAAATGTCTATCTGGAAACCTTTGCAAGCATAGCACCTTTATACTACCTGACTGAGCAGTTTTACAGATACTTAATTTGCAGTTTTCCATTGGACAGTTTGATAATGAAATATAGGGTTTGGGTCCCAATTCTGTAAATGGATAAGATGAGGCAAATTTGTGAAAATTGTATCAATTTTTTGGCATGATCAGGCACAGATTTTGGAAAGTGTTGTTGCAGTTGACATCTGGAAGAAAATAATCTTAAACATATATCTTTATGTAGTGTTTTAATGGAGCATCATTGCAAGATCTGAATGGTTTGAGTGAACTGTGAGCTGAAAAAGGTCACTTTTTTTCCCTGCAGTCATGGTGGCTATCATGTCATTGTAGCTTGTGGCACAAATTGTTTGAAATTCATGGTTACCTAAATTGGTTTTTTCTCCCATAAATCTGAAATATGCATGGTATTTGCATTGTAAAGAGATTTTGGCATTAATTGATGGAAGCTGTGTAGTTGCAATGGTACCCTGGATGTTGATATAATAATAGGAGCTACACAGTTTGTATACATGGATACATACATCCATATATAACATCTGCTTAAAGAAATTCTGTAACTTATTACCAGACAAAATGACTATGTGGCAGGAATTTTGTCTGTAATAACTGCACATCCCTTTCTGACAACACCAGGAAAATAAGATGCAGATAAAACCTAAAATTAAAGTAGACCAGTATGCTCAGTTATGATTTTTGTGATTTGAAGATGACACTGAAAAATCAAGAGTTCTGAAAAATGTTGAGAATTCATTTGAAGTCTGTCGAATGTGTGTCATCAAGATAAATTTAGTAAGTTTGGCCAGGAGAGGTATAAACTAGGGTTTGTTCACAGTGCAAGAATCAGGGTGCACGCAAGGAAATTGTTAGAGCACTGTGTTAAAAAAACCCAAAAGCATAGAAAATTACCTTTTTATAAAAGATGTGGTATTACGACTCACTGCTATGGAATGTACAGAGGCCAAAAAAACCACAAAGGATTTAAAGATGATTAGATAAATTCATAGAAGAAAAAAAAATCTCATGGAAGTTATTAGAAATCTTTGTGGATTTTTGGCTTAGGAAACCTTTGGGTGATTGTTGGAGGCTAGGAGGACATGCTAGATTACTGAGTTAACTACTCCGTTGGTATCTCTGCAGTTGCTAGTTGTGAATTTTATTTATATTCACTAAATTAAGAATTGGGTTAGTATTTATTTATTTAAATCCTTATTTATTTAAATAAATTTAAGGCACCTCTCGGTTAATAATTCCTAGGTAGACATTTCTGTCTATTGTTACCTCAGCCCCCTGAAATACAATGGAAAACATCACAGTAGTGAGAATGGCATGTTACCTGGGAGGAGAAAATGTCTCATTGCCTTACTTCTGCAGCTTCCTCTACCCGCTCCAGGAACTGTTTTCTTCAATGACTTTATTCTTGATCATCCAGACAGAAGCATCCCCTGCCTGCGACCAGATGAGGCTGCATCATCCCCTGCAACCTGAGTTCAGCCTAACTCCACTGGGTCCCCTGACATGTGGGCCTCTTGGTCTCTGCAAGAAAGGATCCCGGACAGTGATTTCTGTTTGCCATCACCATGGGTAGGAGGCAGCTTCCCAGGGCATCCGGTCCTTCCACATGACAAGCATTCCGAAGAAGGTACTAAATACTGGACATGTCCAAAATGTCCTCCCAGCTTTCTACCTAGAGTCCCCAGAAATTGTTTTGAGGAGACTACTGCAGGTATGTAATATAAATCTCCATTGCACCAGGATGTCAGAAGCATTGCCTTGTGCTTCTCCCAGAAGAGTTTCTGCATAAATCTTGAGCCATGAGATCTCTAAAATAAGGAATGTTAGTTCTGTTTTTGCTGACCTTACAGGAAGGACTATGAAAGGCAAGGAATTATCGCATAAGTCCCATTTCCCACACCTAGACGCCTTCAGTCAGGCCAGAAGCAGCTGTCACCACTGTTTGGTGGCACCTCTTAACGGTCTCCCGTTCCACATGCCCTCTGGCAGGAGATCTGGAAACAAACAGGACCTGTGTGGAGCCACATCCTACCCAGCACTGCGAAAAGCCAGTGGAGCTGGAAGTCTTCTCACTTAAGTAGACATCAGTAGACAGTCTCTTAAAAGCCCTTTTGAATGTGTCAGAGGAAAACTGTAATTTTCAGTGTATGACTTGGCTACCTCTGGGTTTCTGCCAGGGAGTTCCCTCCCTTCCGTCGCCTTCAAGTACAACCTCACCTGCACACCAATTTCTGATCTAAAGGACAGAGGACCTTTTTGAGTTTCAAACATGACATTTGGGAAATTCAATTTAAGCAAAGATACTTGTCCCCAGGAAGTGAATTATTTTAGTTGAAACTTTCTAAAATATAGGACTAAAATGTTATCAGACTTGAGAAACTCCAGATCACTTGGTAGAAGTCAGGTGAATTAAGAATAAAATGAAATAGGGGCTTACAATAGAAAGCATCAATGTTACTTGTAGTAAAGTTTGCCTGTCAATTTTGCTGACATGTACGTATGTGTGTGCACACATGTATCTTAGAATATACACTATGTGCCTTGGTTGATAAATTTCTAGTCAATAGAAAGGATATAAAAATACTCAGCATGTTTTAAATAGATGCACTGTAAAACCAATTTTTGTTGAGTAGTTCTTGTTTCTTAGTTTATAGTGGCAATGATATTGACTTACATAGCTGAACAAATGATTCAATTTCAAAATGTGTAGCTGATATTGTTTTCCTGCAAACAGAAGCTACTGGAAGTATCCTGGCTAATTGCTATGTTTAAGGTAAAAGAGCCCAAAACATTTTAGTCTTTTAGAATAGTTTGTGGACATCTGTTTATAGCCTAATACATAATCTTGTAGCAAGGGTAGGGACTGTGCAAAGATGGGCAGTGGTTCATTGCCTATTGACCAAGATGAACTGTAGGTTTATTCTGTCACAAAAGTCTTTCTCCACTTATAATACAGCCAAGTTGCAATTTTCAGTATCTACATTGCATAGACTGCATCTGTAGCAGCCCCAATAACTTAGTCTATCCTGTTATGCATACAAACACAAACCAAAATGGTCCTGTCCCAAAGAGCCTACAGACCCTGAATAGCACAAGTCATAAAGACTGGACATATCTGTGGGAGTATAAGGACCCAACAGTGATCAGCATGACAGGTAGCAACCTCAACCCACCAGTTGGCACATGGACTTGATGCCAAGGAAAGGTGAGGTTTATGGAAATACTTGCAAGCAAAAGACAGGGGAGCTGTATGGCACTTTCAGCCAGCTGGTACTGAACAGGATAGCTTGGAAAAACAAAGAAGGATCTGGGACAGAAGTTGCCATTGAAAGAGGGGTTGGTAGATTGGAGGTGGACTTGTTAAAGACAAACTTAACAAAGGTGAAAGCAACACAGGCAAGTTGCTTTGGCTTTTTGTGTCAGAGAAGTAGTTACTGGAGGGAGGAAAGAAAAAGGTGATACGAGGAATTAGGATTTTTGCAACATCCTTCTTAATGAAAAGAAGCAGAAAAGGTCACATTTGCTTCTACCACAGAAAGACAAGGTGCAGTGATTAAGATGAAGTTTTACATGCATTGCTAAATATATGGGGATAAAGGACCATAATTAAGATGCAAGATGTAAAAGAAATCTGCCAGACTTCATTGTAGCTTCAATACAAAAGTGTTGGTGTGAGCTGGTGCCCACCTAATTGGTATGAGTGACAGGGTCACCCTGTGGACGAGAACATGTGAGAAAACAGATCATTTATGGGAGCAGATTAAAACTTACTATGATGGATGCATCGTGCTGCAGTTCCATGTGTGTTTTACACCAATGCAGCCAGCACTGCTTCCAAAGCACTACCCGTAGTTGCGTGCTCCCCCTTTCCCTGGTGCCTAGCTAAAAAACTTCAGTTTTGGCCCAGATCAATCCTTGATAAAGCATTTGGCTGTCTGCATGCTTTCCTGTGCCCAGGAGAAGGGAATGAAAGGAATGGCTGAGAGTAAGAGAAGTACAGCAGAGGTCCTGCCTTGTGACAGTGCAAATGTTTTTGAACTATGACTTAACAGAAACCCCAAGATTTTAGTCTGGATGGCAAGAGGCAAGTCTGGAGCAGGGTGGGTGGTAGAGCTGTGACATTTGCAAAGCAGCGAAACCTGAGTTTGTGTTCCAGTGGGCTTCTCCACAGAGGGAGGGCTTCAGAGAGGAGTGAGGGAGGGCATACATCAAATCCTGTGGGAACCACACAGGAAAAGCTAGAGGGAAAGAAACAGGGAAGATCTGTTGAAGGTGTATGAATGCATGACTGGCGTTGTGGGAGGAGAAGAGGGAGAGGAGAGATTCATGAAATCTGAGGGACCATTAAACACTTGAGCAGTTGTAATATACTCTATTTGTTGGAGAACAAGCATGGAAAGCAAGGAACCATATTCATCTCCTGAACCTATTGCTCTTATTCTCCTGAGGCCTCCAAAGGCCCCTTTGAATGTACTTACTTGAAAGATACTCTGCTGAAACAGTTCCTGTGTTAAAAGTATTCTTTTTAGTTTTCTCTTTTTATAATAGAATCTGCTTTAGCTCATATAAGAGATTGGGGCTTGTTATTAAATCTAAACACAATAAACCTAAGAAAGTAATGTATTTATGTTTCTTCTTATTAAACAGGGCAAAAAAAGGAAATCTGTCATGTGGATTATAGATAATCCATGTAGCATTTAAAGATGCATTACTTTCAAGACCACTTCTTTCTTTTAATAGAAAAGAATGCTGCTGCCTGTGACATAATCTGAATAAACATCTCCATTGTTTCTCTCTGTTAATGATCCCTTCAAACATTCTTTTTACCAATTTGTTTTTCCAAAGAGAAAAAAAAAAACTCAGCAACTAAAGATCAGCAGAAGGATTACATATTTCACCTCTCTAAAGCCTAATTTCTCCTTTTGAAGGGTAATAGTCTCAGAATTCTAATACAACCTAAAAATTGGATTGCTTTGGCCTTCTACCAGACTATAAAAGAGTTATCATCTGAGTTAGGGTGCAACCATGCCATTGCCCATGCACTGGCCCTATTGAATTTGGCTGGGGGAGGGGTGCAGTTCTGCTGTGCTGAGCAGCTGCAAAATTGGACCCTCACAATAGAAATTAATCTGGTAGGCAGCCAGGAAGAACAAATATCAGGAGCTGGGTTTCTCCACAGTTACAGACCCACAATCACACAATGCTTCACCCCCAGATCTGCTTTGCTTGCTCGATTTCTGTGTGTGTGTATGAGAGCCTGCCCTCCAATCACTTCAGCAAGCATCTTCTGTATTTCAGCACCCTGCCCGCATACAAGAATGATGGAGTCAGCACGCAGAGCAGAGGCAGGCATGCATGAACACCAAAACAAAGCCGGCTTGGTCTAGTTTTAGGCCAGATCACTTTGAGAGTGTCTTTTCAACAAGGACTTGTGGGCTTTCAGATTTTTATTCAGATTAGCTGCACTTAGTGGCAGTAATAGAGAATTAGTTTTGTCTTCTGTTCGTATTTAATTTTTTCCCATATACCCACAATTTGCCCAGAAGATCCCCTCTCTGCTCCCCCCTCCCAATAATATTAAAATCTCTGTACATTTTCCAACCCTACTTTACATATTTTTCTCTTCTAGGACATCTGTACTCTGCATACTTTTGCATTCTCCCCTCACCCTTTTCTTCTCAGCTGCTCCATGTTTTTATGTCTCTCAGGAGGGGTTAATTCTTTACAGCTGCGTCCTGCTTGCCAGGAGTCTCACATGTGCAAATTATTAATCTTTTCTATTGCTACAGTAACTCCCAAGGCTTTAAACACCCCCTACCTAAAACTGGCCCTTTTCCAAAAAACTTTTCATATTCCCTCACTAAAAGATAATTTGGTCCCCTGCAGGGTTAGTGCTGTTATTTAGCACAATTGCCTAAGTAGAGTTCCTTATTTCCACATAATAATTTACAAATTGGAATTTAATTTAGAAATTTAAACCCCAGAGTATTGAATTTTTCTGGTTGTTTTAGAGTCAATATGTTAGGTTGGGTTTTGGTTTTTGTTTTTTTTTTTTGAAAACAGCATTGTTTTCTTCTGTTTTGCTTTTAAAATTCAGTTTTGAATAATGTGTGTAGTTTAACAATTGTAATGATAATGATGTGAAATGCAACTTGTAATGTCAACTAATGTAGCTAGGCTTCCTTTCCATGCAATACAGAAGCTGATTCTTAAATATGGAATGACTTAACCGAGCAAGTCTGGAATGTCCTAAATATCTGTTTAATAGGCGGTTTAAGTTGTTAACATATATTTATCCCATTTATTTTTTGTAATTTAGGGTATTAACCCAGTAAAGACTGTCCATGGTTTATATCAACGATGAGTTATGGACATATAAACGCATATATTGCATGAGTCTCACTAGATATAAATCTATGCACAAAAAGAAATTCATTCACTAGTTGTATACACACATAACTATGTCTATAGGCATGCACACATATTGTTTTGGCCTGGGATGACTGATGGGCTGGCATTTTTTTCTTTTCTTGGTCTTTCTTTCTCTGATATGTTGTCCTGATTTCATATATATTTCTTAGCCACTGATTGGATATCATTATGACACTTCCAAGCTTCCAAATAAATAATTTATTTTGAAAGTTAGATATGTCATAATAAAGCATTAAGACACTCCAGGCAGTGCATTTCTGGTTGATTATATGCCTCCAGTGGTATTATAAGGCACAGGCAGAGGACTGAGTGATTTTAAACACCTGACAAGTGCAATAATCTCCAAGAACTGCATGGCCTGGAGCGTCTTACTGCTGTTATGAAACAGAATTTATAAATAAAAATAAGAAGAACAGCCAAACCTATTTATTTATTGGGCATTATGACACTGGTATGACATCACTGAGGACCAATCAGTAACCTTGGTTTACGTTGACTGCTAACAGTAATTTCCTAATGTGAACAATAAACCCAAATACTTCTAAGAAAATATTAAACAGTTTTGAGTTTAATGTGTGCAAAGGAAATGTAAAGGTGGGTTAGTTGCAATTCAGACACATGATCTGTTTAATATATACAGAAAGTCTCCCTGTAGGCCAATTAAAAAACCTTCCAAACAATGCTGACTATTAATTCACATAGTATTTATAACTCAAGCGAGTTAAATTTTAACATCTCAGATAAGAGCTCTGTAAGGAGGAGAAAGATTTCATTAGGACAAAAACCAGATATGAATTGTGTTTTGTCCCGTGAAGAAAATTTTAAACAAACCTTTTTACAGCAAAGAGGTTATGGGAGATCTAAAAATACTGCTTGTAGATTATTTTCTCATTAGGAGTAAAAATTCCTGGATAAAGGAGTCTAGCTCTGAAAACTATAATATGTATAGCTTGTAAAACTGTAGCTGTAAGAATGTGCCACAGCACATAATGGTAGCATCAAAGATGTTGTTAAACAAATATTGTGGTAAAGAACAGATATCAAGAAGTATACTGTTTTTGTGGGGGGTTTTGTGGTGGTTTTTTTTTGGTTTTGTTTGTTTTTTTTTTCTGGTGCCTATATAAAAATAGAACTTCAGAAATGTCATGGCTAACACATTTAGCTGCTGGACATTGAAAAATCTTCCCTGTGATTCACAACCTGAGACTCAGCATAATCAGGAGCTATTATATTCTTGTACATAAGCCCAAGCTGTAGTGACTTTCCTCTTTGACTCTAAGGCAGAGAAAATGTGTTCAAGTAAAGCAGATCACCCTTAAAACGAACGTGGGATGGCACTGATAGGAGTAAAGGTATGGAAAAGGTTCTGTGCTATGCGCTGCAAATAATTTATGTACTGAAGGAAGAGAAATCATTGTGCAATGATGACTACTGGGGAGGAATTTTTCACATGGGCTGTAATTCACAGTATCCCAAACAGCTGAGGTTGCCAGATCTCTGGACATCACCTAGCCCACCTTCCTGCTCAAGCAGGGTCACCTAGAGCAGGTTGCCAGGAGTCCTGCCCCATTGGGTTTTGAGTATCTCCAAGAATGGTGATTCCACAACCTCTCTAGGCAACCTCCTCCATTTTTTAACCACCCTCTAAGAAGTGTTTTCTGATGTTTAGATAGAATTTCCTGTATTTCAGTTCATGTTTATCATTTCTTGTACTTACACCAAATACCACTGGGTCTGGCTCCATCTTCTCTACTACCCCTCCACACCAGGTATTTATAAATATTGATAAGACACACACACACACGCGCACTTAAGCCTTCTCTTCTCTAGGCTGAACACCCCCAGTTCTCTCAGCCTCTCCTTTTATGAGAGATGCTCCAGTGCCTTGATCATTTTCTTGCCTCTTTGCTGTACTTGCTTCAGTAAGTCCATACCTTTCTTGTACTGGGGAGGCCAGGACTGGACCTAGCACTGCAGATATTTCTCACTGGAACTGGTGAGCAACCTGCTGGCAATGTTCCTAATGCAACCCATGATGTTGGTGGCCTTCTTTGTTGCAACGGAGGATTTTAGGCTTATATTCAACTTGTTGACCACCGGGTTTCTAGGATTATTTTTTCCCCTTACCTTTACCTGGATCAAGGTGAGGCTGATCTGCCTTGTTGGTCGCTGGATTCTCCTTCTTCCTCTATCTGAATGATAATTGTGACATTTGCTTTCTTCAAGTCCTCAGGAACATATGGTGATCTTTCAAAGATAATAGAGAGTGGCCTTGCAATGACATTGGTCAGGTCCTTCAGCACTTATGGGTGCATCCCATTAGGTCCCATGGACCTTTGCCTACTGGTAGAGATGTTTTTGCCCCATTTGATTGAGTGGATCCCATCTATTCCTAGAAGCCCTTAGTCCTCCAAGAGGGTCCCATGGTTGTAAAAGCTACAGCCATGCAAGTAGTTGTTGACCCACAGGTTCCCTCCACTTCTACTCAAGCTGATTTCCCTCACTGTCAGGACTGAGGAGAAAACCTCCTGGACTCCTGTGCCCTTGAGCCTCGCTCTCAGAGCCATGTAGATATTCCAGATAGCAGCAGCAAGAAACCAAAGATGAATATGAAGAAAAAAAGCACCATATGTTAGTTATGCTCTTCCCCACTCGGAGTGTGGATTCCTATTTCTCTAAGTTAGTTTCAATAAGTGTAATGAAAGAACCAGTATAATGCACCATGTGTATCTACCACACATACACATGGTGAAATAGCTGCTGTTGTCCTGGAGAATGCTTTGAATAAGATCCGGCTCTCCGGGCTACCCAGAATTTAATAGCAGTACTCTGCTTGCAGAGAAAATGGTTCGCGCTTGCATGTTGTGTAACACACACTCAAGGAGATGTGCACACATACAGATATGAGCCTGAATTACATGATTGTGTTTATAATTTTAAAAAAATACTGCTTTTCTACTGCCTGCAGGATCAAATGTTGCTCTTTCTAAAATTTCCGATTAACCACGAAGAAAAAGATTTGCCTATGAATGATTTATGTTGATATATAACACTGAATTAGTTCAAATAATGCACTAGTGCAGCCTGCAATCTAAGACCACAGGAACTGCCATGCCAGAGCAGACCAAAGGTCATGATCGCCTGGTGTCCAGTCTCTAAATGCAGTCAGCACCAGATGCTTCAGAGGAAAGTGTAGCATCTCTATAAGGAGTGTAATGGAGTAGTTGCCCCATGAGGAAAGATATCTCCCTAACTCTGTCATTTCTAGCATATGTTTTGTACTATTAAACACTGAAAGTGTTCATCGTCTTGGAATTTTTTTAATGACAACTATTTCTGTAGTAAAAAATTGTCAGAGATTTTTTCCTATGATAATTTTAATTTTTAGCTCGGTAAGCCATTTTTGTCTCTAGTGTTTGCAGCCATGAATTCCTTAGAAGAATTTTATCTTCCATTAAAAAACAGTCATTGATGCTTAAAACTTTCTAAAATCTACTGTAAGGATACTTTATCTTTGCTCCATGTATGTGCTGTAATTCAAAATGGAAACAAAACAAAATTCAGAGATTACAGAGCATATTCCTCTCAGTTTACTTTATCACAACTGATAGAATAACAGAAATATGTAATGAAAAAATCCCCAACCCCGTCCTGATAGCATGGAGGTGTTCAGACAATCTCGTTCCCATGGAAATTCCATATTCCGTGTGAAGTCTTCTAGCGTTTAGAGCCTGGTTCATTAGCAGTCCATGGGCAAAGATGAGATATTTAATCCATCTTTCCATAATAGCAAATCATCATCTGAATTTAAAATTCAAGTGGGTAGAAGGCTTTTTGCATTATCTTACCCTCCTCAGCACTGGAGCTTCAATGGTTTATAGAGATGGTCCTATATCTAACCTTGCAGGGCTGTTCTAGTGTGGGCATAGTAGTGTTATCCTCGTACATTATATTAGTGTTTCCCCCTATATATACACACACGCGCACGCACAATATTCTTAGGTTCTTCCAGACTATGCCATCCAACTAATTGCTTCTCATGCTACGCTCTTTGTAATGAGAGTGGGCAACAAGGACAGTTTGCTGGCAAGCTTTTCTGCTCTGAAAGGAAAGTCCATCACTCCTGCAATATACCAGTTCAGTGCTGTGAAATAATCCCTGGCTCTTGTTTTACCCTTCCCTTGGGGTACCTGCTCCACTGAATGACCCCATCGTGCTTGGTGCATTGAGATTTTGAAACTAGCTGCTAACTACTGTGGATGCATTTCCTGACCTTACTGGTGGGAATTGAACCAAAGTCTCTCAAGTGCTGTAGGATCTAATTAATATGCATCTTATTCCAGGAAAGACTCATTACTTTATAGATATTTATATAAGGGGTATGTCTGCTATAATGGTTAATAACTATGAATAAAGTTTCATTTCTGATAGAGGAATAAAGCTTTTGTTTAGATATGGATTTTTAGTTTTATTAAAAAAATTAGAAAGTATGATTATGGTAATTGGGTGAGAGTTCCAAATGGTCACACAAAGTTTTTATTCTTGCCTTGCGTACCAGCTGGACTCGCCTCTCCTTCCACACCTAATATTTAAAAGAGGAGCTGGCAGGAACTAATTTAAGAATTAATTCAAAGCAGCAGCAAAGGATCCAGATAGAGTGTCTGATGGATATGGAAAACTTCTGGTGTACAAGGAAGTGAAATGATTGATGGGTGTCAAGGTTCTGAAATAAGTATAAACCAAGTCCTGCCATTTTTAACCCGAGGAAAGTTTTACCCCAGTCACAAAGGCTAACTATTAACCTGGTCTCCCCTGTCTTTTGGGAGGTATTAATGTTTATTTAGATCTTTTTAAAAACTAGGCTTATTGAGGTTAAAGTTTTTGGCAACATTATAAGGCCTTCAGTCCCAGAAGGAATTAGCATGAGGGTGCTGCAGAAGGGGCAAACCCCAGTGCTGGGTAGACGGGGCACCTGCATTTGCTCCCCGCCAGGTTCAGCTCAACAGATAGAAATGACAAAATTACAGCAATGCTTCTAGGCCAGGTGGTTCCAAAGCAATTTTGGAGGCTCAGGAGTTTTTGGGCAACCCAATTTCAATGCTTATTCATGCTGCATGTAATACCTCAGTCCTGTTCTGAAACAAATAGAACTGAAATACTGTAAATTGATCAAACATGCTTTTACTGTAACATTTTAACATAGATATAACTTCTATTAAGATCCCTATGAAGTTCAATTTTACCAAGCTACCGCTGAGGAAATAGTATGGTGATGCAAACATGTGGTGCAGTCCTGCAATGCTCACTGCTCAGCAGGGCTGAGAGTTACCAATAGTCTCATTCCACTGCAATTACATGGTTTTGTTTACCACTGCATGAAAAATATGGTTTTGGCCACTTCAGAGGGCAGTGATAATTCTTCCCTGTCTCATTCCACAGTCCACAGAGGCAGAAGGAATCCCACAGAGTTGTGTGCAGTTTTACACCACCTTTATCCTTGTGGAGCATCATGGCCCATGTACAAAGATGATGCGCAAATTCATGAGGCACTCCATGGCAGCTATGAGCAAGTGTGACAAGGTATAGAAGATGGGAACCTCTGTATTCATTTTAATGTTAATTTTAAAATAGTTACAGACTCACAGGTTGGAAGGGACCTCAGGGATCATCTAGTCCAACCTTTCTGGGAAGAGCAGAGTCTAGACAAGATGGCCCAGCACCCTGTCCAGACGACTCTTGAAAGTGTCCAATGTGGCCGAGTCAACCACTTCCCTGGGGAGATTATTCCAATGGTTGACTGTCCTCAATGTGGAAAATTTCCCTCTGGTGTCCAATCGGAATCTCCCCAAGAGCAACTTGTGTCCATTCCCCCTTGTCCTCTCCATGTGACTCCATGTAAAAAGGGAGTCTCCATCTTCTTTATAACTACCCCTCAAGTACTGGTACATGGTGATGAAATCCCCTCTGAGCCTCCTTTTCTCAAGGCTGAACAAACCCAGCTCTCCCAGCCTATCTTCATAAGGCAGGCTTCCCAGTCCTCTGATCATCCTGGTGGCCCTTCTCTGGACCCCTTCCAGCCTGCCCACATCCTTTTGGTATAGCAGGGACCAGAACTGTACACAGGACTCCAGGTGTGGCCTGACAAGCGCTGAGTAGAGTGGGATGATAGCTTCTTTATCTCTGCTGGTGATGCCCTTTTTGATGCAACCCAACATCCTCTTGGCCTTCTTGCTGCAGCAGCACACTGTTTGCTCATGTTGAGCTTTGTGTCCACCAGGACCCCCAGGTCCCTTTCCACAGAGCTGCTCTCCAGCCAGGTGGATCCCAGTCTGTGCTGCACTCCCGGATGATGTTTTCCCATGTGCATGACCTTACACTTCTCCTTGTTGAACTTCATAAGGTTTGTGCTGGCTCACTCTTCCAGCCTATCCAGATCTCCCTGCAGAGCAGCTCTCCCTGCTGGAGTGTCTGCTTCTCCACTCAATTTGGTGTCATCCGCAAACTTCGTCAGGCTACACTCGATCCCGTTATCCAGATGTTGAATAACATTGGGCCCAATGTCAGTTACTCTATCTACCTCTCTACAGCCCTTAGAGTTATCCAGAGGAGGGACCACTTTTCTTCCTAGGAAGAAGACAAGGCAGGAAATAATTGAAATGTTTAATGGAAATTTTTGTTTAAAAATCACGTATATCTTAAAAAAAATTCTTCGGAGTAAAATGATTTTACAGTGCATGGTTTGATGTGGTAGGAGAGACTTGGGACTAATGGTTTTGTAGAAGTTAGTTGTGTACTTTGGAAGTGGGACTTGGGGCACCATACATCTCTGTTTATGCTAAAAGTCAGCAGTGTTGCATTTTTGGCAAGCTGTGTTGGTTGTAAATAGATGTCCTGGGAATGACTGTCCCAGGGGTGCTGTGTCTTTTACTGAGACTTTGTGCCAACCTAGGCTGCTGAAGAGTTTCTTTTCTTTACAGTCTCCTCCTGTTCTTGCTCAGCTGTGTTCAAGTTTGTGCTGAAACCTTTTCCTGATGCTGTTCATGCTAATCCATAACAATAACAAGAGTAAATGGGAATGGGTCAGATCACCTGTGACAGCTGCATGGTGGTGAAGTTGTGGGTAACCCCTCCCCTACTCATCCCAATACGCACACATACATGCATGTGCTTGTTCCGTGTGGGTAAGAGTCAAGGCTCACTTAAGAAGCACTGTAGGGTTGAATGGACAGATATTACCATCAGTACCAGCAAAGCTACCTGATTTATAGTTTTATGCTATCTGCACTCAGCTATTGGAAGGTTATAGCTACTTGCTGTGAGGTAGAGAGAGCAGCGCAAGAACACAGAAATACTCCTATTGGGTCAGGTTAAGACTCATCTAGTCCAGTATTCTGCCTCTGACAGTGGATGCTCAGTCAGACAAAGGCAGTATGTTGCTACCACTTGTGTTTCTCAGCCTCCAACAGTTTTCAGCTCAGGGTATTTGTGAGCTGGATGTGTTTCTTGCAGTAAATGTCAAAGAATGTCTTCTCTGTGCATTTGCTCAGTGTTCCCTTGCAACCTCTGAGCATCCCTGGCAGCCTTTGGCAGCGAGAGCCACAAGTTTGCTCACCTGTGCTCAAACTTTCCTTCTTTAACTGGATTTGTTTGTTGCCTCCCACATTTCTGTCTTGGGAGAGTTGGTGAACAACTGATGCCATGGGAATCAATGCCTTTTCACTTTTTTATGGCTGCTCATGGTTAGACTTGTGCGTTCTCTCTTAGTCATCTTTTCCAAGCTGAAGTGTCCTTGCCTACCCAGTTCTTTGTACAGATGTGCATTATCCTCGTTGGCCTTTTCTGGTTTGACCATATTGTTTTTTGAAATGCGACCACAGCTGCAGAACTATTCAAAGATTTATTCAAAGGCACAGTGTTTGCTTCTGTTTTATTTCTATTTCTTCCTAAAAATTCATAACAGTTTATTTGCTGCTTTGACTGATAATGAGTGCTGACCTAACTGTTCCTTGGATCTCTCTCTATATTCTTATTGCTGAATTGCAATTGTCAGTTTAGAACCTATTCATTCATATTTGAAGTTAAGACTTTTTCTTCTGTGTGTCAGTCTTTATTCATAACAAATTTTATCTACCATTTTACTGACCAGCCACGCAGCCTTGTAAGGTCTCCCTGCAGTTCTGGGCAGTCAGTCTTTGTCCTCAACTTCCTACATTTTGTAAATGCAGAACTGTGTTTTGCCTGAGTGTAGGTAGTATAGAAGGTATTTAGACAAAATATGTTGCTCTTGTGTACAACCTTTTCTTCATACATACCAAATCACTTTGAGCTAGGGCTAGTTACAGCCTACGCTTTGCAGGTGAGAAACTGCAGGGTGGGATTTGCCACATTATCTCAGTGAGTGAAAGATCTTTGTTTCTGTGGTCAGTCAGTACCCATCCAGTGGCTGGGTGTCACCTGGCATTTACATTGCAGTATTATGTGTTTGTTTAAAAAGCTGTCTTGGGTGTTTTCAATTTGAAAGTACTGTTTCAACCTTTTCCGTAATACTTATTTCTAACACTTCCCATAATTTTGGTTAGTTGGGGATGACATCACTTGTTTAACAATAACAAATTGAAGACTGTCCTGAGAGTATAAAAAAACCCCATCTATGGAAAGGAGGGGGAATTTCACCCCTAGATGTTCAAAGTTGATTAGATCTCATTACAGAGTGCCTTAAGTGAAATGATTTGGAGGTCTGTGTTTCTCAGTTTTTCCATACCCTGAAATTTTGTGTCACAAAACCCACCAGATTCGTGTAGGGACTAATAATCCCTCTACAGAGAGCGAAGCCTTAAAGGGACACAATATTTGAATTATCTTTCCATTTCTAGTGCTAGTTATCAGCAGGCTTATATGCAGCAGTGTGTCTTGCCTTCCCCCATCATTCTGTTTACAAGAATTCATAGAGGACTTCAGTTTTCAGTGTTGTCAATACAGCCCCTTTTGCCGAGTACTAAATTCACCTTAAAAAAACACGTCTACACATTAAGGGTTCTATTCATGAATGACTAACACCTCATTTGCACTTGAATTTCATTCAGGTTAAATGGAAACATTGTGCAATGCTGTGGAATTTACACAAATTTGATATCCTTGAATACAGATTGCTGGTAATGAAACTGACACTTTGTTGTGCATATTAAAAATGCCCTGAAGCCAAAAGAGGACTGAGAATAAGAGAAAAAAGGATCAGAGCTGGCCTGAATGAGCAAAGTACCCTTAAAGAGGAGTGGGAAAGGGAAAGAGGAAATCAAAACAATTTTGTAATTTGTAGGTGTTCTCTACAGCTCAGCCCTGGGAGCAAGTAAAGCTTGGGCTTTTGATGCTTGCTGTATCTGTTCGGAGACCGAGGGTGTCGCCTATCTAGGCAGTGATAGTTGTGTGGGAATCTATACTCATCTAAACTGAGTCTCCCACTTCTCATTTGAGTTTTGTGTTCGCAGACAATTGCTGAAGTTTTCTCCTACCAAGCCTTCTAAGGATTCTCCTTTCATGTGTCCTAGTGTTTTTGGGGGTGTGTGGGAAGGACAGTTCACGAGGGTGGATTTTGGAATTTGACTCAAAAGTTGACTTCACTTTTTTGTCATTTGGGTATTTGGAGCACTATGACTTTTCTGCTGAAAATGTTAAGCAGGGGGAACCATTGTACGAGCTTTTTCTCATGAGTTTGTCTTCTTTTCCCTTGACTCATATGATACCAAGCACAGTGGCTCACCAATTTATGACATGGACTGGTAAGTGTGACAGGAATCTGAATAGTACTAACTACACAATCTTGTTCTAAAGCTTCTGCAAGAGCTGCAACTAGATGCATGAGATCTGGAGGAAATAATTTTAGGAGATACTACGAAATTCCATTATTACATTTCACACCACTTTATGTCAGAGCATTTATCAATAGATCATAGAAGCTAAAAGTCTGGTTGCTTGCAAGAACCACTTCTTATGATTTTTAAAGCCAGTAGTGGTCTTATGCCCAGGCTGCAGAAGCTCTGTCCAATGGCACCTGCCTATGTGCCCAAATGTACTTTTGGCTAACAGCAAGCTTCAGGTACATTTGTCCTTCTAGGACGAGATCCTGGCTAAAACTTCAGAACTTTCATGATACTAACTGTTAAGTTTTTCTGGTGATTGCAAGTATCTAGAATCAACCTTAACTAACTGGAAAGAGCTAGTCACTGGTGATTATTTTTCAGACTGAACTTCCTTGCACTATGTAGACATTTTAACATCTCAGAAACTAGTGCAAAGTTTATCTTCACAGGCACAAATATAAACTTATGGAAGAGAATGTTTAAGAATCTTTTTACTCTCTTGAACATTTATCCTCTCTCTTTGCTCTACACCAGGTCTTTTTTCAATTATATACAATATATCCAATTTTCTCTCTTCACTGGTTAACACATCTGAGAATTATTATGTGGGAAATAAAAAAAAAATCTGCTATTTGAATACCAAGTCACAATAGACAAAGTCTAGGCTCTGTTATCTACTCAGGGGACAGGTACTTTCTCCACCTTTCAGAGTTCAGCAATCAACGGTGTGAGTTTAAGGAGTATAAATGATTATGTATAAGAAATCTTCCCTTATTCTTTTTCTTTTTTTTTTTGTTTAAATTTCCCTGCAGAAATTGATCTGGGTTGCAATTTTAATTTCAGCAGGGCTTCTTGGAAAAGCAAATCTGAAAAAGAGGATGTCATAAGCTGCATATCATTATTACAAATTCATATAAGCAAGATCTGGGTTTGGAAGTCTGGCTGCTGTAGCTGCAATAACACCAAACTGAGTTGTACTCTGTGGAGGAAACATGTCAGGCACATAATCCTATTCTTCTTTTGAAGTTTCTTTCTTCAGGAATATTAAATAAATAGACTGTAAACTGTTGAAGTTACCATGCACTATTGAGCAGCACCCTATAAGGAAAACAAGCACTGAAGAACATATACATGACCCCAGAAATCTCTACAAGTCGCTTTCTAAATAACCCTGAAACCTTTGGTTCAGCTGCATTAAAAACAGAAAGAATAAGAAAAATAACAGGAGAACATGTCAATACATACAGTTTTCAAATAATTTTTTTTTCCCAAACAAAATTTGTTTGTATTCTGGAAATCCTATCATGGTTACCAGTCTGTTAATATTTTAAAAATAATAACTTGATAAGCTATTCAGAGCTAAGGATCCTATGCTGGGGAGTTTTAAATTTCAAGGTACCTTCCTCTACCAAGGCAAAGAATAATAATCAGCCAAAGCCCAGGTTATCAGCTTCCTCTGTTACAGTGTGTAGTGTGATTTTGCTCCATGGTGATGCAACGTTGCAATGATTTATATCAAAGCAGGCAAACTTCAAGCTGAAACTGCAAAAAATATAGGGAAGGTCAGTGATAGGAACTGCTAAAATGTTGCAGCTTCTCTGAAGCTGCAAAGAAGCCCACTATGAACACTACAAAGCTGAGAACATTTCCGTAGTCTTTGATTTCTTATTTTTGAAAGGTTGTAATGGAGCCAGCAGGTAACCTAAGACAATCAGGGAATGTTATAACAGAGATGCCGTATATCTGAATTTCTCCTGTAGCTTTATACTATGTGTACATGCCTTTGCTTCATGAAAAGATGGAAAGCTGTTGCAAATAAAATTAAGGATAATCACGTAAGAAAGTGATTATGATGCGTAGCAATTATTTACCTGTCTACAGTCATAGGCAGATATTAATGACAATGGAAAAAGTAGTCAATGATAATATCAGATGAAGATGGTACAGCAACCTAGATGTTACAAAACCCACTAGTACTTTGTTAATTAGCAGACGGCTACAACAGAGGTGGAAGAAAAAGACCTGCGCTTTTCTTCCTTATTATGCCATGCCTGAAATGTGGTGCAAGCAGAAGTATCGTCCAGCCACCCGATCCTCTTAGATGAATTCTGTTCTTGAAAAATTACACAGTTGTGCAAAAGGGCCAAAGTGACCCTTAGTGCTGTGGCTTACAACAGACATAAAAAAGAAAGCATTTTCTAAGGGCAGTTTCATGATTTGGGGTTCTTATTTCCAGTCTTGGCCTTAACCAAATAAGAGTAGCAAAATTTGGTGTCCCTGATACAATAGCATGCAGGAAAAGGAGAGGAGCTGTGTGGCCTCCATCTCTTCCAGCCTACCTGCATGGAACATTTCAGCTGTCAGGGACAGCTTCTCTGTATCACTCCTTATCAGCCCCCTGAATATTTGATATGCCAAGTTTTTATATACCTTGCCACAGTTTCCACCTTTTCAATGATTTACTACCCAGTCATTCTCTCTGTACATTAATTTTCAAGACAATATCTCTGAAACTCCCCTGACGTCATCTTGTAGGAGGTATCTGAAGCTTGGTGAAGCCCCAGTTTTCTCTCTTGACTAGCTGATCCATTTCAGAGCTATCATTTATTAGCTTTTTTTCTGTCTGAAACGATTCACTTTTAAACTTTCTCTCTGAACCAGCCATCAGATATTCAAGGGCCCAAGAAGTAGCAGTAAGCTGCTTTTTCTCATCCTAATATCACTATCTGTGTGCTGTAAAAATCAGATAGTGGAGAGAGGTTAGGCAGTTGGAGGAGACCTTCTTCATGTGCCCTAAAAATCTTCTTTTTACCCAAAAATGGTGTGAGACTGTGGCACATATTTATTAATACACACCTCAGCTAACTGTGTTCGTGTTTAACAGCAGATTTTTATTACAGTGATTCCACCATAATCAGGATTTTATACTAGAACTAGGTAACTGAAGAGATTTTATGTCAGTAATGAGTATATTAATTTTAAAATTCACTTTCTACAACTACTCTTTTCCTGTCTCAAGAGGGCTAAGAAGAACAGACTTGCCAATTTCACCTTTTTTTTTTCATTCAAAGACATAAGAGAGAATTTTGTTGAACCCTTTAACAAAAAACATTCTTAGGACTAGGTATTGAGATTATTGGAAACTGAGGCTGTAGCTGAAACCTGGAATGATGGTTCTGAGTTATCTAATGGTACACTTTAGTAATAGCTCATTTTTATTCCCTAAAAATCTCAATATTTATCTCTATTCAGTCTTTTAAATGACATGATAAATTCTTGAAACCGTATTTTTAAAACACAAGCGAGCTTTTTTTTCATACCTTTTATCCTCTGTGGAGTCATTTGCCTTACAGGATTCCTATTAGTGTGACTTCTTGTATCTTCAATATACACTGTTTCTACCAAGTTTCAAGCAATTGGTCCTGTCAATATTATTTCAGGGTTTGTTGGTTTCAGGAAACAGAGTCATCACTGCAAGAGTATTATTGGTATGTTCATTAAGAGAAATAAATGTGCTTTACATCTCTATTTAAAGTGCTCTGTGATGAGCATGTCAGTACAGTACATGCAGAACAGCATCAGAGCACTAAAATAATAACAGGGAAAATAGCAGTATCGACTTTGTCCTTTCTTACAGTAGTGTTGCTGCAAACACTAGAAAGGCAGGGGCATGGGAAATACTGTTCGTGCTGTAACCACGCAGCTGTTGGCAGAGGGGCTTGAGAGTTCCTGGGAGAGCTGGACAACATAAGGGCTGGAAACGCCAGCTTCAGCTTGCAATAGTCCTGCCTACAATCACTGTGAAAAAGAGCTAGCCCAGCTCAAAATCCATCAGCCTGTCTTTAAAAGCCAGGAGGAGCAGGGCAGGAGTCACCACTGAAAGGAGATGTGAAAAGGCAGCAAAGCCAGCATAAGCAGATGAAGGGTTTCCGAAGGAGCCAGCTAACAGCAGCATGAGAAGTACAATTACCAACTCTTGACACTTCTAACTAGAAAGATTTGGAGCAGATAATGAGGAGATACTTTTAACGTTATTGAAATAGATCAGAATAGGAAGCATTACATTGGGAAAATAGCAAACTTCATGATTCTTTGTTCCCTTCAGGGTGGTTGACATGCCAGGGAAAGGATGCTAGTGAGTCGGGGAGAGGGTGGGGGAGCTGCGATGTTCCTTCCTGGTGGAAAGGAAGGCAGAAGCCAGTGCCACAGCCAGTCTCCATGTGGTCATCTCAGCTCACACCCACAGCAAACACCTGCTGAGAAAAGCAGGACCTTCTGGGAGCAGCATATGCACTGGGCAGCCCATGAGCTGATCGCTTGGGTGATGGGAACATATGGGGTTTTTAATCATGTCTAATAACAACCCAGCTGCCAAAGGCAAGCAAGAGGACGGGAATGTGATTCTTCTCCACCCAGTGTTGTTGTGAAGCTGACTGTTGACTTCCATGAGAACAGAGCCAAAAACAGCAGACCCAGTTTTAAAATGCAGTTCTAAGGCATAATAGCATATTTGGTTCTCTTTTTAATAGCGCAGCTAGGAAAGTTGATCCTTCATGGAATACTTCGCTAAAATGAAAAAAGCATCAATGTTTTTCTTCCAAATAAATACATATTTTATTTTCATCAAACAGGATCCTTGCAAAAATAATTATGAAAATAGATATTAGCTGAGGATGAACCAAACTACCCCTTGTTTACCTGAATTAGAAAAAAGATGATTAATGGTAATGAACGTGTTACATTACTCATTTGTCAAAAAAGATCAATAATGTTAAATACCCCAGGAATGTCACAAAGCTGCCCCCAATGCTGTGCAAGTTTTATGAACAATTCTAGTGGAAAACTGTCTATTGGAGGGGCCACCCCTCCACACGCAGAGATCTGCCTCCTGCTGTCCCCTGTCTCCTCACTTGGTGCTGAGGAATGACCCCTGTTAATGGTGGGGAGGGGGTCAAGAAAATAAGGATGGTAATTTTTTTGCTTTAGTTTAGTTATTTTGCAATTCAGATCCTTTCACAGGAGCTGGTATAGATACAATTAGGCAAAATGTTAATCCCCAGAAGGGGGATGGGGGAGGATGGGTGAGCTCATCAGTGGTGCCACTGTGCAGCGGAGGGGGCTGGGGGTCCGTGCTGGCAGGGCCGTCACCTCTGCCAGCCCTGCTGCCGCCTGAGGAGAGCACAATGCAGCCCAGGAGGAGAGGCCAGAGCATTGCTTGTGGCAACACTCTCTCCCCTTAGCTGTTCTGTAATTATTTCACAGTTTTTGCGTTTCTGTGTGATGCAATGCAAATTCCTGGAGGCAGAGGTACCTGCCATGAAGGACCAATTAGTGGTCATCTTGGGAGAACTCACGCAGTTGTATCCAGTTGTCACTGAGTGAGATCCAGGGGTGGTTTATATTATGAACAGGGATTGCTTTTTCCATCAAGAGTCTTGATATATCGGGAAACAGTGATGTAATAGAGTCTACTCAGTAGTTTAAAACCAAATACTTAGAATTCATAGTAATTAATGAACTCTGACAAGTAATCTTCTGGAAAATCTTTTTAGAGTTACAAGAACACTAATATTCTATAGATTCAAGAAGGACAGATTCCCTTAGTTTGTATAGAGGGGTGGGATGCAGACTGATATCATCTTCCTGGTTTTTCACTGATTCCCCCTCTGATCCTGAGTGAGTTAATTTAACCTTCCCTTGGCTCGCTTTTCCCACCTACAAATTATGTACATTGTTATTTAAGTACCTCAGAGAGGTATTTCAAGTTTTAATTAGTGTTTGTAGAATGCTTTGGGTTACTTGGATCAAAGTGTGATTTATTATTCAGTACGGTATATTACTGTGAGGGAGGTGTACGTATGCATGCTGCAAAGTGGGGTGGCAGCAAATACACTCATTTGTACTTTGTTTTCTGTTTATATAATATGGGTTGTTAAGAATAATTTTCTTTGGTTTCATTTCCAACAACTTTGATCAAAGTTGTTTTGATTTTTCACAACCTTGACTTTAAGATGTATTGTAGTGCATTTTTATGTGAAAAAGATCTAATCATATGAAGGGAAGGGACAACTAATACTCTGAATTGGACCCCTCTATATTTTTTTATTCAGCTTTTGTTCTGTATGAACACGAATGCACGCGTGCTGTATCGGCTTAAGGGCATCCTAGGATATAAAGTCTGAGTTCTAGGTTGTGATTTTAGGGGAGTATGGTGGTGAGAATCCCATCCAAAGATGTGGTGACAAACATCCCACACACCAGGACCCAGGAAACATGGGAACTTAGGACTGTGCAGGAAAGGCAAATGAAACCTAAGGGGATCTGCTTTAACTCATCCCTGTGAGTAAGACCCAGCAGACTGGAACAAGCCAGGAATTATACCTATATTCTCAGAGAGATAATTTGCCAGTAGGAGTGTCTCCCAGCTGTGTATTCAGACTCTAAATTAATCAACTTTGCTTACATTTTCATAATATTTGCAGATTTCTCCGCAAGTTATTTCAACTTCAGGTGTTTTTCCACATGTTGGGCATGACAGTCAGATCAAGCAAGCAAACCCCTCTGAGGTTGACTGTGGTACAAACCCACCCTTCCAAAGGCATCTGGAAAGCTTGAGGCAGCCAAGCAAATGTGTGTTATCACCAATAGCATCATTTAGGTCCATCTTACGCACTTACACCTGATTTCTTTTCATCTCTGCCCTGTCCATTGGCAGGTTTGTTCCCTGTGATGTTCCTTTTGAGCCCACTCCTTCGTTACTGAGCAGCCAGTGAGAGAGAGACAGAGGAGGATGATCCTATGTTTTTAGCTCTTAAAAGCAAAATAGCTGTCAGAAATGTGCAGATCGGAAGGGCAGAGTAGGATATCCAATGGTGGAAAATGTACAGCACAAACTCTTCTGGAGGAGACAAGGAATTGCTAAGAGAGAAATCCATGGGAGAAAAGTCCAGAGCTTAGGAAAGCTGTGCAAAACCAAGTGATGGGGGAAAGAGCACCTCTGCCTTGCATGATACTGCTGGTGGATTTGCCTTCAGTCATGCTGAGACATCAAACATCACGTTAAGAAAAGGAAAAATAATGTTAATTGCAAGGGTGCAAATATAAACTTTTTATAAGATGAAGTGGTGATAATATGGCAAGGCACAGGAAAGCTCTGGAGAGGCCACATAGTCTTGAGTTGGTGGTTGCTGGAGCTACAATGCCAAAATCATATTTTACAGTATGTAAAGTCTGTAGCAGTACAATTATAGTAAACTAGAATTCAAAGTAATTAGATCAACTGCATGATTTTGGCAGAACTTTAACTGAATGGATGACCTGTATTTAAAAAAAAAAAAAAGAGGAAGAAAAAAAAGAAAAAGGAAGGAACAAAATTGCTGTGGATGGTGTTGACCACAAGATGGATTTGAATTTGAAAAGTGCAGATTCTTATAGATGGATTTCAATAACTATGTATTTATTGAAATATATATGTGTAAGTATGCAAGTGTACCCTTATGTGCCCCATGATACATTTATAAGTATCTGTCTCAGTTTTGTAAAACATACAAAACTAAATGATTAACAGAGGGTTGAACCAAAGCTGACACTGGTAAATTAGAATAGTAATTCACTATGTTTTAAGACTTGAACTGAATTCTTGCACAAGGAGCTAATTCATTATATGGAAAAAAGGAAGCATTGCTCAGGACAGCAGCGAGGTCTGTAATAATCTGTTTTCTCTTTCTTTCCTGTCTCCAAGGTTTCGCTTTTCCACGTGACCCTAAAGAGTGGACACGAAAGACATGTATTTGCTTGAAAGGTGGGAAATAAAATATATGTCTTGACTTTTAGTGGGTCCACATAACACTGGCTCTTAAGTCTGATTTTCTTGCTGTGTACATATGGCCCTCTCTCAGTTCCTCTGCTATTGTGTTCAATGTCACTTTTGCTGAAGGAAAGTGGCTGAAATGTCACTTTAACCAAACATCTTGAGGTTTTGGAGGCAGGCCTGAACCTGAAAAGAGATTGATCCTCACAGGAAAATCCTGCTGTTGGATAAGGAGATGTAAATCACAGCTGGCTTCCAAAATTAATGAGAAAACAGATTTTTTTCAAAATTGGGTAGGAGGGAGGCTAGGCTCTGACAGGCTACAGAATCTAGCTTTGCCAGGGCTTGGGGTTGCACGGCTCACCTGGACACCTACAGGAGAAACACTCCCGCTGGTACTGATCCGAGGGTAAAGCTGTCATGTGCTTTTGTCTCACCAGCCCCTTCCTAAGGTGTCCTTCACACCTCTCAGTCCCCACCAGTATTATACAACAATTCTTATTATTATCCCTTATTTTAAGATTCTAATTACTTTTAGTTTCCATTGGATGAATTTTCATGTGTGCAGCAAGGAAGCCACCCTGCACACCTTGTAATAGGGCTAATGCTGAACTGTCATACCTGGAGACAACCACCAATCCCACCAGGACCCACATGCAGAAATGAAACTTGCCCTGTTGTGGCCACCTGCCATTCTCCACTGTTTCAGTTAGCCCTAAGCAAGGCTGTCCCCAGGAAGGTAGCTGCTCTGCATTTAGGGAGTCAGGTGCAAAACTCTGGGATTGCCTTTGAAATACTGAGGTGATATAGAAATCCGGCGTTCAAGAGAAGAATCAGCAGGATGCAGAAGACAACTCTTTTAGGGAGTCAGGGGATACAAGGCATCAGAAAAAGTGAGGGGACAGGAAAGCAAGTGGAAATGGAAGGTCACTGGGGATCACCTGGGTCCTGGGAACCAGCTGTGACTGCTAACAGTGGTATGTAGTGTCCACACAGCTGCTGTTATGGTCTGAGTAGGAGCCAATGGTGCAGGAGACTGAATCTCTACGCCCTCTCCAGTGACCAAGACCTGCATCCACCTTTAATCAGGACACGGCCAGCTGAGAGTGGAGTATACCAGATATACACGCCAAAGGACAGAGTGACCAGTGCCTGTACCTGCTCTTGGCCTGCTCTTCAGTTTCTATTATAGCTTCTTTTCTACCCCTTGCCCACTTAAAGCAGTCATTACTCTTTTTTTATCTCCTAACAATACAGACAATTTCACCTTCTGCATTTTATATGGTACTGTTGGTACCCTCTAATATTTTTGATTTCAAGAGCCTTTTCTAAACCTTTAATTTCCAAGACTAGAAATCTTATTCAGATAGTAATTCACCCTTCTTTAAAAGTCTGTACCTGTGTATTCACTACTGTGATCCAACGTATATCATTCTTGCATCTTTTCCTTAATGTTCCTTCAGAGTTCAGTTTCTTCTTTTATCAATAGCCATTTGCTTTAACAGAAAGTTTTAATATGCTGAAGAATAATTTGAATATTCTTTTCCTTTCAGCTTTTGGGAAGTTTTTTTTTTCCTTCAAAAGATGCTGGATAGATTTATCATGAGATGATTCTTAGAGAATATGTGAGAGCACACTAACATCATCAGATACCTGTTGAACCAGACATGTTCCCCCATGTCTCACACTAGAAATTCAAGGCCAAAGGTAGGTTTCCTCTGAGACAACGGTAATTTCCAGTAAGCACATTTAGAGGAAAGTAGGTTTTTTTTCTCTTCTATCAAGGCTAGCCTGAAGAACTGAAAACATGTTCTCCATTGTTTTTTAACTTGCTGGTAGCAGCTCCTCTCATTTACCCTTATATACACATGCATAAACACAAACACACATATGCATATATTCATATGCAGAAAGAAATAACTGTATTAAAAGCTTTCATGGTACCAAGAAAGCAGTCACCTGTTACTCTGCTCTGACAGTTTCAGCTGTCTAGTAAACTTGAGTTATTGTGATGATTGATCACTACTGCTTTAAGCCATATGCTATATTCAGCATCTATATTTTATATTTATAGCTCCCTGTATTGAATACTTACCTTTTCATCTTATTTTCACAATGAAAGTGTTTTTAATGTGAAAAGTAGTTACCAAAATAAGGTAATGCTTGCTCCTTGTATCATCCTTGATACGTATTACATTTTTTTGAAGTGGTTGACCAAAACTGGGCCGATTTCACCTATATATAGAAATTGGAGCCACAAGGGTGAATCACATTAAGGTTGGTTACTAACGGCAGTTTCCCAGGGGTGACTTCTGCTCCAGATGTTAAAACAATCTCTGCTGAGGCTGGAGGTCTTTCCTGAAGACCCTGAGATGTGGTGTTGCTGATGATGAAACTGCTGGACCATGTCCTCTGCCAGCAACATCTTTCTAGGACATTTCCCACTTCCCTTGGTCGCTTATTCTCCCATCAGGGCAGCTCATTGCTCCTTGGCTGCTCTGAAGGAACCGTTTGAGGGGCTGCTCTGCAAACTAGGTCACGAAAATGAGCCAGGCAGAAGGGCTGAGTAGTTTGGTGGTATCACTGTGCCCTTTCCCCACTGTGGTTTCATGGGCCATAATATGCAGAAATAAAATGGGCAGCACCTGAAGGGGGACGACTCAGCAGCTGAGGGTTAGCAGCAGAAAGTTCTTCTCTGCCAGAAAAAATGGCTTTACTGCTGAAGGAAACATATCATTAGGTACAGACTGAATAAAAATAAAGTAGGAAGGTCAGGATCTTTGCTGTTATTAAATGATCATGATAATTGCTTTATCTGGGTCTTGAGGTCAGTTCAGGGCTGTGCCTAACTCTGCGCCTCTTGTTTTGCACAGAATTAACGGGGATCTACTAGGTAGTTACCATTTCCTTCCCTCCCCTAGTTACAATACTTGTATATACAGCAGTAGTTACTCAGATGATTTAGTTTTCTTGTCCTCTCCATTGGAGGAGTGACAGTAGGAGAGGAGGAGGTAATAGCAGATTTGATCTTTAAATTGAACTCTGCAGTATAGGCGATGTTGCAATGCTTGGTTGATAGCAGAGCCTGAAGTGCAGGACAGCAACTCACTCTTTGCCCCTGAAATGTTATTAGCCTTCCTTACTCCTCCTTCCAAAATAAAACACAAAATAAATAAAGCTTCCAGCATCAGTAAACTTCCTGCTGTTTGAACTGGCAGGCAGCCAACTCATTTGGACTGTTCTCCCCACTGGTATAAAACACCCATGCAAGCAGAAAAAAAGGGCGAGGAGGCCCCTATGACTGCATGTAAAAGAATGCCTCCCCACTTTTCTGATTTGAACAATATAACAAGAAATCTTGGACTCAGTGTTTAAAAACAAGCTTGCATGCGCTCTTTTATAACCCTTTAATTTTCTTTTTTTTGAGCATTTATCACTTAAAACCACAAAATCGTTCATCTGAATGAGTAAAGAAACAAAATCCCATGGGTACCTCGTTCCTCATTTGAAGTTTTAGCTGGGATTCAGGAAAATAGGGAGGAAAAAAATATCTGCACGTAACTGCAGTCTTTTTTGGGAATTTAGTCTCCCTCCTGGAGACCAGTGGCACACGTGTTTGGATTCTCTGGTGAGTGTTGGGGTCCCATGGCTGAATTAACCAATTGCACGTGCAGTGGCCTGAGCTGCATTTTCAGCATGGTTTCTGCTTGGTCACTTACAGGTATTTACAATTCGGTTATGGAAACAGCCAGGTTCTGCCCCACACTTCCTAGGAATTCAAATAAGACAGGCCCTGTAGAAGGACTGGTTTTACAAAGGGTATTTTCTGAATACAGATTTTTATGTAGGGATTGTTGATAACTGTTAACAATTAAAAAGCATTTGAGGTAAGTGATGAAAACATCTACCTAGGAGGTTTGCCCAGTGTCAGCTACCTTGAGACTTGAACCCAGGTTATTGTCTGTACATTTCAGCCTGTGTTTCTGGATTTACACAGGTGAAATGTTGACCTAGAAGAATATGGAACAAACCACTACAGCTTTAAGCTGCAGAGGTTTATAAAAAAAAAAAAAAAAAGGCAGAAACAAAGGCAAGCAGATGGCTAAAGATGAAGGTCACATCAGATTGAGAAGTTTGTCAAAATGTGATGACATAGGTAATCTGTAAACTGTTATTGCACCTAGCTGGAGGTGCTGAAAAACATTTTGAAATTACAAAAAACACTGGAGTCACCAGCACACAGGCAGGAATGATAGCCTGGAGTGGTTCTGCTCTATGGATGAATGCCAGATGTGGAAAGCGACATATCTGGAATTAATGATATTAAACATGCTTTTCTTTTATGCTCAATAATAACTCTATTATGATTGATACAAACCGCAGACACTTTATCTAGTACAAATGGAATCGTCTGTCATTGACTATATTAAATCATCAATTTCTGCATGATGAGGATCGTTTAGGGTAACTAATCATCTGTCTCGTTCTGAAGTCTTTAAGGCTGATCAGATAACATTTTGAATACTGCCTGAGCAACCATGACAATCTAACCCTTCCATGTAAGGATTGAGAGGGGCCCATTATGCCGTCAAAGCCTGTGGAAATATCACAGCTCTTTCTCTACATAATACCCTGCTGTAAATAAATCACTCTCCACCGCAAACTTTATTGATCACAAGCACTTCCATGCTTGTGTCTAGTGAAGTCTCTACAGAATAAAATGCTGCTTTATATTTTGTCTTGTCAAAATATTAAACGGCTCTGTCAAGCGGAGTCAGGCTAGCAGTGATGGTGTAATTCTGCTGTAGCCCTTCTCATTCCCTCTTTCTATCTCAGCTGCCAAGCTTACAAAGCAGGATTTTTTTTTTTTATAAACTTTCCAATTATAGTCTCGTAAGATTATGAAGCCTTAAGATAAAGTGTCCTAATTTAGAGTGGTAGAGTACTGAACCACTAGACAAGAGCCTGTTAGATAAAACATTTCTCACAAGGAAAAGATAACCTGGCTTATTTATATACACAACATTAATGGGCAATAGGAGATAGCCTGGAATATCTCTATTATTTTACCAAGCAAGATAGGAGAGAAATATTTGAATTAATTCAAGCTTGAAGTGTTTATTATTCACAGACACAAACTATCCCTTAATTATGAGACAAATGTACCAAAGGAGGAAACTGAGAAACTCCAGGTTAGCACAATGCTTTGCATTTTCATACCCTATCATTTGTTCGTAATTCTGTAAATAAGATAATGTATCTGTAGTGAACAGAAGCATGATCACGGTTTAAGGGGGGGACTGCTACTGCCTCTGACTTCAGCTCACGTTGTGTTTGTCATCGGATGGTCTCACTTTGACACTGCTTACCCACACAGAGCGCTGCCCTTTTATAACACCCTGCAAATCTCCTGGGAGAAAACCTGGGGTCTTGCAGAGCTTTGCTGAGAACAGCCCGGGCAGATTGTAAGGAGGTTTGGGGCTGTCCTTGGGAAGAAGCTGGAGCACTTTCAGGGCTGCTCGACGTTGTAATAGTATTCACCACCTCAGGACTGCAGAATCTTAAGCTCTGTCATGCATTCCCATATGCTTCCTACTCCAGGAAAGGCAGAATAAGAGCCAAGAGTGGTGGCATAAAGCTCTAACCTGTGCTGAAAATAAGGCTGAAACACAGAAACAGGGAGCTGACAGTGACTTCCTGACTTCTGGGCTTCTCAGGGAATCAGGGAAAATCTGGTCTCAAAATCACCATGTTTTATTCCCTTCACTATTTGATTTTCATGCAGGCAGAGTTTCTGTTCAGGAAGCATAAATGTAGAGTTCACAGTCAACCCTCTTTCTTTGGGTCTTTTTTTTTTTCCCTGTGACAAATCAAAATCCATATTAGGTGAGAGAACAGCAGAGAGACCAGCCGCAGAGGAAGATGGGCAATTGTGAAAAGAGGTTGAGAGCAGAATAGGGAAGAAGGAGCGGCAGAGCCAGGGGTCAGTGGGAGGACAGAGGCTGTGAGGTGGAGGTGGACCCACTCATCCCACACGTAAGCTCCTTTCACTGAGGCAGCAGGGAGCGCTCTCTGTGAAAAGCACCTACCGCAAGGAAGTTCTGACTCTTCCTGTGCCTTACAGACATGACTGAAACAGAGATACTCAGTCTCAGAACGAAAGCAGGCAAAATGTTGTTACTGATGTGATGGGCACTTGACAATGAGGGCTCACAAGCAGGAGAGTGTTGTTTGTCCCCATGAGTGACAGACGCACTATCACATTCCTCAAACTGCATATGCAATCGCCCCAAGCAGATCCTTCATGTGATTATCATCAAATAAACTCACTTTTAAAATATTTTAGCCAATAAGTATTCCAATAACCTAATGTAGTCTTGGGCAATATCTGAGCCAAGTTACTCTGTGGGAGTATTTAGACGCCCTAAAATGGTCTTGTCCTTCTCCTTTGTCCTAGCTCTTCCTGCTCTACAAGTTGCACCCCTTCAAAAGGGGCTGAAAGGCTCTGCTACAAGACTTCAACAACTTTGTCTTCTCCTTCTTAATTACAATTGTTGCCCAGCTGGGGGAAAAGTCATGACCCTCCTACAGCAGTAATGACAATAGTTAATGACAGTAATACAGGCTGTGAAGAAGCAGCTCTTTAGTAAAAAAAATTAGTTAAATCCTTTTCAATATCAAAATATTTGTAAAATTATTTTTAATGGAATGCTTATAAACACAGAAAGCTGTGAAATTCAGTTACTTCATTAGTAATCACTATCACTCTGAACTGAAAAATAGAAAAGTGAAGAGCATCAGTAGTTGAACACTGTGTCTGTTCCCAGTGCTTTGACCATCTAAAGAAATAGAATTTTTCTCTCTTTATAGTTTTTGCCCTTAGAAGCCAAGAGCTTCTGCCACTTAGGTGTCCACCTAAGGTGTTTGTATGGCTTACTTAAAGTCTGTTTCATTTTGCTTTTTTTGGTCAATGTTGAGGGGTTCTGGGTTTTCTCTTTTTTGTCTTCATATAGTGCCCTATTAATGAGCTAATGGAAGGAAGATCCCAGGCAGTGTAACACCTAAAGCACATTGAGATTGGTCTCATGGCATTGCCTTACTTGCTGTAAGCAGCTCTGCCAAGCCTGTGGTTGAAGATCATCCAAAATGACTTCCAAAAAACCCCACCTCTTCCTCATTGCGCCTGTAAGAATTCAGGAAATATTCAGCTTTCAACTAGGAAATGAAACACTAGATTTCTCTTTTCCAAACTTTGTACGTTCACATGTTTCATTTATGTTCTTAAGAAATTATGATCCAGTGGAACACCATTGCTTGCTTCCTCCAGTCTCTTTATGCAGCTTTGACCAATTACAGTCTACCAACAAACCTTGCTTTTGAGCTTGATTTAAAAAGGGATGGTCATTAAAAATAAGGGTGACTTGTGGAAACGGTCATGGAAAAAGAATTAACATATCCATAACTAACATACTGATTTAGCTGTTTGCAGATATTCTAGTATAGTTCTAGGTCATAGTTACAAATGCATAGCAAAGGGCCTAATAAGAAACTACAAGAAGTGTTCTCATTATTTAAAGTGACCATTTTTGTAAATATAAATATCAGTTATAAGCTGTAGAGTTTGCATGAAATGTAAATAGAGCCTTTCCTTCATGCAAATGGAGCCAGCGTAATTAAGAAAATGTGGCTGTCTTCAAGTTTGAACTAAGCTGCAGTGCTCAGAAAAATTGGCTGGGAAAAAAAAAAAAAAGGAAAAGAAAAAGGTATCACTCAAACCAGGTAACTATTAGTGACGAGACAGTACATAGTAACACCAGAGATTACTCTGGTCTCAAAGGACTGCTCTTCATGGCTGAAACACTTCAGGATTAAAGTCCTTGAATAAGATAAACGGCTACTTTACTGAAAACATTCTTCCATTAAGTATTTTGCTGTCCTTTAACTTTCATTGCTTTTGTCTTCATGGTTGGTAGGAGAAAAGGAGGGAGGGGAAGGGAGAGAGAGAACAGATCCCCCAAGAGTGGTGTGGTTTGGTCAAAAGCTCCAAAATCTTGAAAATCTTGAAAACCTTGAAAACCTTTGCATACTAACATCTGAAACAGGTGGTTCTGGACTTATTTTGTGAGCATAAATTGCTGTGTGTCAACCTTATGCTCCTGAGCCTTCTCAGATGTGTAACCAGGAGGGATCTCTCTGACTGTGTATGATTTTATGTAAGGCCTAGGAATAGGTAGGTACCTAAGAAAAGAAAATTAAGTTCACATCAATGGAAGTGCAGAAAACTGGAGATGTAAACAGAGTGGGGGAAAATGCAAATAGCAATAGCAGGTAAAAGCAACGGTATTGCTTCACATTTAATGACTGTGTTAAGGACCCCAGTCATCTCCTCTGGCCAATCATGAACTGCTTGGAAATGTCCTCCCATTAGCTCTTATTGCTTAACAACAAGTTACTAATACATGTTTAACAATATTCTTTTTTTTTTTTAGATGCCTCATAACAGCATTGGTGAGAGAACACGAGCAAATGAAAACTGCATCCGCCAAGCTTTAAGACCCAGAGCAGAGTGACGCAGCGGTGCTCCATTTTCTCCAGAGCAGCTGTGGCGCTCACTTGCCTGCGCGTCAGTTTGCAGCATTTTGCTATGCTCATACGTGGCCAAGCGTGTGTTTTATCAGAGATGCCCCTTTAGTGTATGTGACCAGGCAGGAAGAGCAGAAGCCTGTTTTTTGAAACCTGAGCAGTGCAGATTTAAAGGGATGCTGACCATGCAAACTCACATTTTTTGTTTGTAACAAGAGTAGATAATAATGTTGCAGGTAAATGCCCACAAAGCTATTTTTTGTTGTTGGGTTTTTAAAAATTTTTTTTCCCCAACTCTGTCCTTTCAGTTGGTCTGTATCATGTCTTTGGAAAGAGTTTGAATTCAGGAAATCAACTAAAACTACTGGTTTGTTACAAAAATGCACTATTTTAAACACAGGCTGTCATGGATTTAAGATTTCTCAGAATTATATGAACTCATTTCCACCCCGATAAACAGAAATGCACAAAACAGACTAACTTGTAGGGAGTACATGGCCACGAGCCTACAGGTCTGCCCAAATGGTACGTTTATGTCCCACATTGACTCAGAAGACCTGTAGGCAGAATGTGGCCTGTTATCTGAGGAAGTGAAAGTAGACAATTTATTGCAGTTAGATCCTCAAAAACAGATTCACAATTATCAAATAACAAAATCTGTTAGTTCTGCTGCCTTCAGTAAAATAACAGATCTCCATGGAAATAAAATTACAGGAGAAACTGTATTAGATTAGGGTTCATCTGGCTCAATTTCCTGTCTCTGACAATAGCCAATTCTTCAGAGGAGGGTGGCACAAATAGAGTATTAAATGTATGGGGTTTTTTTTCTCTAAATTTATAGAATCTAGCTACAAAACCATCCTGCCTTTCTCCTACTCCTTGCTTCTTCCTTTCACTTTCCTCCTGCATACCTCTGGCCCTTTGTCTCTTGAAGTGTGATGCTTTCTGAATTTTGGGCTTCGTTGGGGAAGTTGTTGAATGTTTGAACTATGTCTGAATCATATGGGACTGGTAAATGGTGTCTGGAGTGTAAAAATTTGGCGCTGTGAATTTCTCAAGGCTTGAGATTTGTCTACTCTCTTCGAGTGCTGTTGTGGCTGCAATGCCCAACACACACACATAGTATTGTTGTTTTGCCTCTGTAGATTAGTAACTCATAAAATCTCACAAAAAACGTCCTCTACAATTAGAGTCAATAATTTCACAATAAACCAAATCCAGGACCAATAAATATAACATTTTTTATTTTTTATTATTATTTTATCATACTTTTGTAATAAGTTTTTTATCATATTTTTCTTTCTTCAGTGGAAAACGAAGTGAAACACACTGTGGCTGGATCTGTAGATATTTAAGATACACAAAAATGAGTCTTTTGGGGTCTGTTTGAGACCCTTTTCTTTTAGGGATTTTTTTTGCAGGGGTGAGGGTGGGGGATGGCAGAAGCTTTTTTCTTGAGGGCTTCCATAGTATACATTTGACCCAAAGCATATGGAGGAACTGCCCCCTGTGCTTGCATTGCAACCTCATTGACCAGTGGTTTAATAAAGAACAATGAGACCATGATGCACAGACTGGGAGCTGTAGTACAATTTACTTGGCCGAGCAGCATACTGGTTAATTGTAAGCAGCAGGACATCTTATATCCTGCCAAAAGATGTTGTTGGAGTAGCTATAAAATAGTAACTTCATGAGTTCATAACAAATCAGTATTACCTTCTGGGCTCAGACTGACGAGAAAGGGCAGCTCCTCATGGATTTTGTTTTGTTCTCCCTAAATAAAATCTCTAGATCCAACATGGTAATGTTTTGTCTTACCAATGTGTGTCTCTTTCTTGGGAAGTAATATTTTAATGCCAGGTGTAGTTAGTGTTTTAAAGATAAGTCATTAAAGAAACAAATTTTAATTCTAGATTTCCACAGACTTATCAGGATTTCAATGAATTAAAACATAATAAAAATAACCTGATTAAGGTTATTAAGAGGTTATATCATCTTTAAGCCATACCTCTCCTGAAAAAGTCTCATGAAAGGAGGAGTGGCTGTCAGCTGAGAGGTCTGCAGTTTGATTAAAAGCTTGAAAAAAAGCCACAAATACTTTCCCACCTGGAAGGATAAGACAAAGATTTACTGTCACTGAACATGCCAAACAGTCCTTGTCTTCTGTGCAGTTTAGGCTTGAGAATGTCCAATTCATTTCCTCATGTCCAACTATGAATGAAATAGGGAGAAATTACTATGATTTCTTCAGTTGTTTGAATATTAGCAAATGTTTGTTATGAAGGCTATTAAAAAATCAGAAATGAGAGGCTTTTAAACTGAGAAACAGGAAGCTGTCTGCTAGAATTCTCCAGGACCATTGTATCGTGCTGAAGCAATGGGAAATTAGTGAAAATCCACTAAACCTGCCATTCTGCTGTGCATGCAGAGAGCCAGTATCCCTTAGCAAGCCTCATAATATCTTATCCATTTATTAGAGCTCGTCAATAAACTAACAGTTACCTCAGTCCTGCAGCAGTTTTCAGGAGGCCACAGCTCCAGGAACCTGAAACTTTGCTGACAAGAAGTTGCTTGCAGCAGAAGCGTTATTAAGAGGCCACCTTCCCTGTAGCATCCCAGCTCAGCATCTCCATCTGCCCAGCTGTCCCATGGGGCGGGCACGCCAGCAGGCTCTGTCCATGAGGTCCAGTTTGCTGATGAGTTTCTCATCAAACACCCTGTGCTGCAGGAACTCCTTCCTCCAAGTACTGCACGTTGCAGACAGCCCTGACTGTGAGTTTGACAGGTGTGTACTTGCCTACGTTTATAATGAAGATGCTATTGGCAGAACCTCCATGAGTTGGGGTAAGGTGATTTCTTTAGCCAAAGATTTACAAGGTTCTCTAGGAACTCCTTCTTAGCTTTTTCAGCATGTTTTTTAGATGATGCCACAATGCAGCCATTGCCAATATTCAGCTTCAGGAGAGGTTCCTGAAATATTTTCAGCCACTGACTCTTCTCTCCATTTACAAATATCCCTGACAAAATACTAGAAGAACTAGACATTTACTGCACCCCTGTCCCCCATTCCCTACCGCAGCCAAACCTCTCCTTTTCTGTTTATGTGTCCTTATCTATTTTTGTATTTCTTATTGCAAGCCACCACTTGCATGAGTTGTACATTGTGAAATATGGACATTATGCATTCCCTTGGGGGAGAGAGTACAAACATAAGTTGAGTCATTTTTTTACTTCATTTTAAAAATATTTTTAAAACAAATAATCACTACTGTAGCAGCTCACCCTCTTCATCCCTTTATAGCTGTGACTGACAATGTTTGCTGAAGCTGAAATGCAAGTATAGAATTCGTACGTCTTCCTAAAGACTTGATGCATCCATCTCAGCATCCTAGCTCTTCATTTGACTAGAATATCAGAGCATGTTTCAAAATGTTTTTAATGCCATTTTAAAAATATACTTCACCCACATTAATATAAGATATGGAGGCAGGAGACAGAGATGACCAGTGCATGTGACTTAAAAGCAATATCTTATACCTTATGCATTGTAGGTAAATCATTCATAATTGTGCTTGGCCAGTTGTGCAACATCTTACAGGAAGGAGAAAAATTACTTTCTGACTCCCACAGAGTGTCATTTTATGCTCTAATGCATGAGAAAGTTCCACTGCTGTTCGCTTAAAGAACTCATTTTTTTCTTCCAATCTTCTACTTTAATCAATTGGAATTAAGTATTTTCTGGTGTGCCCAGAAGTCCAAGGGTGCACATTTACCTGGCCTTGGATCTGGCACTGTCAGTGCAGTCTGTGTAATTGCAGTGCTTTATCCTGTTTATGAAAATGTAGTATGCTTTTATCTACCGAGGGTGGCATCCAGGAATGCTACATTTATGCTTTAAACATAGACACCAAACAGACTCAGAAATGCTGAAGATGAGAGTATGCTTTATTGTAAGCATGACAGTAGCAAGTTACAAAACTTCTTCATCTTTAGCCCTCAATAGTGGCATGCTGTTATAGCTATAGGAAAGGCTGTGCAGGGGTAGGGAGCCGTGACGTTCCAGCTGTGCTCCTGTAACTCCGATATTTACAGCTGAGATAACTAGTCCCCTTGGCTATTCTGTGTTTTAGGAAAAACAGTGAGGATAGCTGCTTTCTAGGCACCATGTCTGATTGCTATGGACTGATCACATAACATGTTTTATTTTAGCAGCATTATTCACATGTATTACTAACTTCAGCCATGAAGCTGTGCAGTCGATTGCAGAACTGTGTTATCTCACATAATAAAT
This sequence comes from Phalacrocorax carbo, assembly GCF_963921805.1. Lineage (NCBI taxonomy): Eukaryota > Metazoa > Chordata > Aves > Suliformes > Phalacrocoracidae > Phalacrocorax > Phalacrocorax carbo. The sequence continues at coordinate 20,453,870 of NC_087517.1, read as the reverse complement.
TAGTTTATTAAACCAAGCCTTAAAATAACTGTGTCATTTGAAACTCAGTCTTAGGCTTTCAGGTCATATTTTTTACAAATTAACCTGAAAACACTGCTGGCATGAGTAATGTTGAGAATGATGTACATTTCCCTTGCTATGGGCTAAATCTTCAGTCCAGCCAACTGCGTCTCTGAGGGATGTGTATACAGAGGTAAAGCAGAAATACCTCACGCCCACAGTTCCTGGAGTTGACCAGTGCCTGTGTGCACTGGGAATGCTTGGCTGGTGCCAAGAAAGGGGGGACATGCTCTCATGGAGCATCCCAGGTTGTTAGTCCCTTCATCTCCCCTCTGCTAGGTACGGGATGTAGATACAGAGGCCTCCTTGATCCTCAACATCTTTGAAGTGATGCAAATCTTGAAAGTAACTAAGCTGTCTTTTTTTCTTCCAGCTGACGGTTTTGCTCTGAACATGTCAGTCTGGAGAAAACTGTAGAAGAGAACGAAGGTGGGGACTCATGCACATCTGAAGGTGCTCTCTCTAGGTGGCCTTCAGGTCCACAGAGGCAGAACTGCATGTTCACGGTAGGTGCTGTATTAGAGAGTTTTGTTTTACAGAAGAAACAAACACAAAGCATTTTAGATAGTCTTAGACACAGAGTGACATTAAATAGCTCTCCACCTGCAGCCTAGTTAACATAGTGTTATATCATTATGCTTCTTGTTAAGAATATTTAAAAGCCTGATGGACTTAGCACTTCTGCTTCCTCACACAGGAAGGAACTCAGCAGAAAAAAGCTGAAAGTTTTTGTTTAGTACAATGTCAAAACTCCTTAATTCTAATATCAAAGGACCAGAACGTTCCCCATGGTGAAAGTGGTGTTCATTTTGTTCATACTGCCTGTATGTAACATAACGTACATAGCTAATGCTACCAACAAGGTCATCTCTCTGGTTTTCGGTTTGCATTTTGTATTAAGACCTGAATCAAGAACCATTAGCTTATTTTACCTAGGCCAGCAAGGATAAATGCCTTCACCACTTTTGTTTTTTTTCCCAGGATACTGGAGTGGATAGGACACATGAGACTTGGAGAGGTATTTGAGAAAAAAAAAGTGTTTGAGATGCTCTGGAGAATACGCGACGTCCCATGAAATGCAGCCTTTGTCGATAAAGTAACAAATGCTGAGGCTGATTTTTATGGCTTTAGGAATGTTCCTAGAAATGCCAACTCAGTATGTCTCTTTCTAAACTAAAATTAGGACTGTAATAATAAGACTGTGATTTTAGTGTTATATAATAGTGACATAACAGCATGACAGAAAGTGACATAGTCACATAAAGAAAGCCCATTTTTTTTCTAATCTACCAGAATGTGTTATGCCAACCAAACAAGGTATTTTAACTGAATTTCTGAAAAGAAATCTTCTTGGAAAATGCTGCCAGGAAATAGCCACAGGATAAAGACACAAGATGGGACTAGAAGCTGTTTAAGTAAAGGAGAACAATGAAAAGAGAAAACATTATGAACCTACAGAGAGTTAATGAATGTATATACATGTGGGTGGATTTCTAGGCTTCACAGCAGCGCTAGAAATTGGTTTATTTTCCTGTATTTTAGTTAAGCAAAATCATTTATGCTCCTTGTAAGTAAAGAAGACAGTAAAGAAAACTCAAATGTTTCAGAAAATTCAAGATCAAAAAAGCAATAAGGAAACTAATGCAATTTAACAAATTTAGCTTAATGGTCAGGATAATGGTTCAGTGTTGGCAAATGTAAAATAAGAAGGAATAATTTGAGCTACCCAAATACATCGCTTTGTCACACAAGAAAAGCCCTGTGCCTTATACTGGACAGTTCAATGAAACCCTCTGCTCTGTATGGAACAAGGGTAAAAAAAGCAAACAAACTGTTAGGATGCAAAAGGATTGGGAGAGAAATAATGCCAAAAATTTTATAATGTCATTAAATAAAGCAGTGGTATGCCCTGACCCTGGAGTACTATATTTGGTTGTGGTTATCTGGTCTCAAAGAGAATGTATCAGAAATAGACGAAGTATAGAGATGGGCAATGTAAATAATTAGAAGCATGAAAAGCCCTTCATTTCAAGACAGATCGAAAAATTTAAAATTATTTTAATGAGAGAGAAGATGGCTTAGATGAGCCACTGGTGATAATGGCTACACTGCTAATATGAAAGGTTATTTAGAGAGGCAACAAGTAAAGAATAAATGCAATGAAGTTAGTAATTTTTGCAATACATAATTCTCCCCTGGAACTCATTGCAACCTGGTGGCCAAGACTGCAGCTGAATACAGACTTCAGTTAGATATCTATATTTAAATAAACATATCATCTGTGTTGCAGTCCATAGGATTTAAAGGATTTTTGAAGAGTTACAGACTACCCCAACTGTAAACATTAGCCAAATTGTTGATGAGATAGTTAAGAAGAAACCTTTCCTATGGACAGGTTATTTCATAAATGCTTACTACAGGGTTTCTGACATCTCTCCCTGAAGCACATCCAGTACAGGCCACTGTCAGAGAGGATATCTGAGGAGAAGGACCACTGCTCTGATCCAGTGTGTCAATTCCTATGTTGAATCAATGATCTAGAGATGAAAGGTTCGATATCCCATTATCAGTCTCTCGAACCATCCAATTCTCCTCCTTTCCCCCATTCAGGTATTGATTAAATTAAATGCAGCAAGGTAGATGGGGACAGGAAAGAAATTCCTTATCTTAGGACAGCTCGTTGTCTATGTGCTTTAGTCTGCATTATAAGGAGATGGCAATCCCAAACTACTGAGCAATCTGTAAACTAGATTTATTCATAACAGCCCATCCACACAAAGATGACTCTATTTGGTTATTATTTTTAATGCCATTTAACTTGCTATTATTTTTAGACATATAGGTATGCATTTGCTGCTCATTACATGCTGCAGTTCTGTGGCAAAACTAGGTACAAAGAGACTGTGAAGGACAAACCCCTGCCATTCATCTGTACACATGTGCCATGCTGACTGCTGTATGTTGTGGAAAGATTCTCTGTAGATTCACCAATCTGAAGAAATAATGAGCTTAAAGCAGTGGAACCTCTGAAAACAGTTGGCAGTTAGATAATGATGGATATGCTACAGAATCCAGAGATCTTGGTGGTAGAGGATGAATGATGCATATAATGAAAAGAAGGCTAAAGCTGATCACCTTCCCTGTTAGTATAAACACGTAAAATGCAATTCACTGTGATGATGGTGGTGGTGCATTGCATAATAAATTATGTGTCTGGATCATAAAGGCAATATTTTATGATAGAAAAGTTTAATAGAAAATGTATGTAAATGAGCGTAACTTGCCAATTGATGCTTTTTGACTAGAGTGTTAGAGGAGAAAATAATTTCTTCTCTAGCGCATTTGCAAGTTAAGCTGAAAAATGTGGGTGAGTTCCACTTTCCAATTTTGCTCACATTTTCAGACATAGAGGAATAATAGATTAGTTAAGAGCTGTGTTTTATTGCTATGAAACTGCTCAACACTGTGCAAAATTTTTGGAAGCACTATGAGTGAAAGTTGGTGGTGAGGAAAATATGGTGGAAGTTGCTCGTAAATAGAGGACCAGGAGCCATCTGGGTCCTGTTCTAAAATTTCCAGGAGCTTGCATGGGCTCAAAATTGAGCCTGGGGGCTAGAAGCAAAAATTGTCCCAGCAGAGAAGCTCTAATAAGGAGAGAGCTCCAGTGGGGGAAAAAACAGCCAGAAAAATAAACAAAATGCTGGACAGTAACATATCAGTGAGAGACAGGAGTGCTCTTGTGTTTCCCACAATTTGCAAAGGTGCTATACGAAATATGCAGCCAGGCTACATGGGCCATACAGTTATACAGGGGGGAGAAGGCAGCAGATGAGAAATCAAAAAACAAAATACTCATCATGTAGGGATGCTTCTTACAGGAAACAGGGGCAGCGTGGTCCTCAGGGTACGGAGATACTTTGAACCTGATTTCTCTGCTGTATAAGTTTAATTTTAGCTATTCCCAAATGTAATGTTCTCCCAGGTTTGTCTGCAGGGAGCCAGGCTTTCAAGGATCTGCTCTTCGTAAGATGAATGTGGGTTTTTTGAGAAATGTAAAGACTGGAATGTCTTTCTTTACCTAGGTTTAACTACTCAAAAAAAAAAAAAAAAAAAAGGTGGGCTATCCTGGTGATAGTAAAGGGTTTTTTTTTCCAATGATGTTGGCCATACACGGAGCAAATTTGGGGTGTTTTTCTTCTTTTTTTTTTTTTAATAATTTGAGTGAAATATGCATTACAATATAAAAAAGGCAAAAAACTATCTGTGAGGAAGTTATAATAAAGAAGTATTTTTCCATTCACCATTGTCCATAGAGCTGTGCAAAAGATTCCAACAAAAAATTGTGATTTTTTTCTGAGCCTGCGTTTTACTATAGAAAAACAAAATTCAGTGAAAATTTCTAAAAGAATTTTTCTAAGTAAAATTTACACATCATATACAGCCAAAATACTGATAAAAAGTACCAAAATGACATTTTGAAACATAGCAGCTTGAATCAATGTTTTGTTTTGACATTTTATGCAAAATGTAGATATTTTTGTGTGACATTTCCAAAGCAAGTTGGGATTTTTTTTTGTAACTGTCCTGCGGAAATGTTTAATGATTCGACACGCAAATGTCAAACTGTTAGAATTCCTATGCAACATAAATTCCATTGGCTGATCAGCTCTTATTCATGCCCTTTGAAGAAGAGTTGAGCCTATCAATATAATAGAAATCCATATTCCCACACAAGAAGTTCCAGTTCAAATTTAAGTTCTAGCAGTCTCACATAATTAGCTTTTTTTGGCAAATTCTGCTGAGAAACAGTGGGCGTAATATTTTGTCACTTAAGAGGTTTTTTTGAGGTAACACCAAATTAGAGAGAAAAGGCATAAAATTCATATTTCAAGAGGAATCTAGGAAATTATTTCATTAGCTGAAACTGGAAGTAATTATTTTTACTTAGTCAGATGCCATACTGCCCCCATCCAGACCCAAGAGAAAAAAATTAACACAAAAGAATTTTATCTTTGTCTCAGCGCAATGCATCGTTCACTTCTGGCTAGAGAATAGATGTCCCAGATGTGGAAGCTGTATAAGACTCTCTCTGGCTGATACCAGACTTGTTACTAAATACCAAAGCTGAAGCACTGGTTTTCTAGAACTGCACATGTGCCATATTTAAAAGGCTAGAAACCACAGCAAAACACCACATTTTTGCAGAAAAGATGGGCTGTCCATCTGAAAATGTTATGGAAGCTTTTCCTAGGACAATTTGGGAAGTAAAGCAACCTACACCTCTTGGGAGGTGAATGGAGCAGAACATGCTGCTTAAGGCTGGGATCTCCAAAGGTTTGGTCAGGAGTTAGAATTTGCTTCTAGCAACGGCAGGGGCCCTTGAGCAACTGGACTCTGAATCTTCAGCTGTTAGCAAAAGTTGCCTCTAGAAGGAATTTGATGGTCTAAACAGAATCACTCTGACACAGATTTCTGGGTTTCAATCTGTTTCTTCTTACAGCTATCTAAACTCACATAAAGGAATAGAAAAAAAAATTAGCCCTAAGGTGAATTTCCTTTAGCAAAGAGAAGCAAAAATAAGCCACTTTCCCCCAGTTTTATTTTCAGATATTCTCACTGGGAATTGAATGCTTACTTGTATCCAGATCCACAATATGTTTCTTAAAAAAAAGGTAAGAACCAAAAGAGAGAACACCAAATCTGCTACAAATCCATGAGTAACATGAAAAGCAGTACTAGATGTGCTCTGCTGAAATGGTTAATAACAAAAGGAAAAAAAGAAAATTAGACCCTTTATTCTAGAGAGCATACATTTATGCAAAGAGGATGTTTAGCTGGGGGTGAAGAGATGAGGACTTGGCTAGTTATGAACTTGTAGAATAATCATGGGAGAAATGATGAAGTGTTCGTAGTGGTATAGTAATGATATACGTAAAGCACATGTGTTATGATTAGATCAAATTGCAAAGAGAAATGAGTAAATGTTGAGAACAATCCTGTGTTCGATGTGTAAACAACACATCACTCTCCTTAGCTGGGGTTGTTATAAGCAAGCAAGAGTTAAAAATACAAGAGCAATTTTTAGAGGCAACCTCATGACTGGCAATCAGTGCTAATAAGATTCTTTTCCTCTTGCAAGATTCACAGAAAGCCCTCAATCCATGCCGAGCACATTCAAAGGCAAGGGACTAAGCGCTCCCCTTACAGGTTCATTATCATTCGCAGGTTATCCCAAGCCAAGTGAATCAGGAAAGCAAATGAATTAGTGAGAATTAAGGAGCCTCTGTGGTCTGAACCCTCTCCAAATCTCAGCTAAGATGAAAGGTAGACGCTGATGTCTTGTGTCCCAGGGTTTTCAGAATTGGAGCCCCAGTGCCGAGCTGCTTCCTCCAGAGCCTTGCAGAAATGTGCAGGCAGTTAATGTTGCCTAACGTCTCCTGACCGTGGGTTCAGCCATGTGGGAAAAGTTTTACGAGGCTGCAAAAACCAAACCCCCTTTCACTCACAATTAATTACAGGAGAGTTGCTATAGCACCTCGCTGTCAATGAGTCCGGTGTAAGCGCACTTTCTTCTCATCTCGCTCAGTAATAATCAAAGATACTGGGCTAATGTCTTAGTACATAATGATATCAAATAGGGTAGTTAAAAGACAGATCTATAGCACATTGAACCACTAACACTACTGTTTCATTGGAAGCAATATCTTAAATGACAGCATTTGTACCTGACATGAATCAGGATCTCTAGTGTTTACCTTCCCTATTTTTATTTGTCTGAAATGATGCAGTACCTGGCAAGCTTTTAACCATATACTTATTTTTAGTTGTTATGATACAATGATCTTCTCGGAGAAGCTATGGACTTGAAGTACAGCGGGTTGGAAAGATTTCAAAGGAAAGCAGTTTGTTTTCATTAAATACTTGTTACTGATAATTATATTTGATCACTATAAAGAATACAGTTTAATTAAAGAAGCACACCATCTAGAAAAAATATTTGATTTCCAAAGGATAACAGTATGTCTTTGCATTTCTAAGCGTGTGTGGGAAATATCAATTGAAAATGTGCAGGTACATTTGTCTCCGTGTATGTGTGTGTGTGTGAGTGTGTTTGCACATGTGTATAAATAAAACAGTATTGTTTTTGGGAGACTAGAGGTTTGATAGGGAAAAAAAAAATCTATTCAAAAGAATTTTTCCAATTCTGATAATGGAATTATACTCAAATAGCTACCTCGTATCTTATCAGATGCTATCTTTATGTGTGTTTCAAATTATTTAACATAAGTAATTATCTACAATAAAATAACATTTGGCAAATGACATTAACCAGTGTTTTCACAGCCTAGGTTTGTATCAACATTTTCATCAGATATATTTCTCTGCCATGATTTTTAATGTCATCTCTTTCAGGAATGTGAAGAGTTCAGTATGAAATTACATGGTTTTCATAATAAATGTATGGGTTTAATTTTTTTTTTTTTTGCAAATGATATTTTTTCAGGGCTAGTTTGAAGAAAATTAATAGCAAATGAATGCTGATAACTCTGCACATGTAACTGAAGTCTTGAATTCATGTGCCAGTATATGTAATTGTTCCTTTAAACAATCATGTTGGAAAATTTTCTAGTTTTTACTTCCCCTCTTCATATAATTCCTGACTCATGACCTCCTATCTACCAGTCAGGCTTGATGTGCACGACTGTATCTCATTTATAATAATCATGATCTTTACAGAGAGATCGATTAAAATATTATGGTTCTTTTAAAATCAGAATGCATATCAAACAAAGCCTCACTTATAAAATAAAGAAAATGCTCGGCCTTTTGCAGAGTCTCCTCGGTGTGAATAAGATGTTGTAAAAATCTCTTAATATTCAAAGACAGTTAATCATTAAAGAGGCAAATATGTTAATAAGTTTTTATCACAGTTGAAAATGCTGTTAGTGGCTCTCTGGATTACACTGTTCTATATACACTACATTTAACATGGTTAGCAAAATGAGACCCTGTCCTGAAATTTTTGTGTTTTCTTGAAAATTACCACCTCCAAAATGATATGTAGTTTAAATAAAAAGCTAATAGCATTTAAAGAATCGTTTTCCTTTTAATACGTACTATAGTTCTTACAAAAAGTATTTTAGAAACTACAGAGTGCTTTAACCCCTTCTCTTCTTTTACATAATATTGCTGAATGGAAAAAAAACCCCAACATTATTTAAACTAAGGTTGAAAATATCTGTGTGAGGCATCAACTCTAGATAATTTATTTTCCTGTAGTTATAATTAATCTTTCTCTTTTTTTGGGGGGAGGTTAGAAATCCCAGCCACTGCATTGCCTGCAAAGAAAATGCTCTGAGACTTAAAGGAAACATAAAGATGAACTGCAGGATGGTGTTAAAATTCAACAAATCTCATTCTTAATTCTTTAACAATGCAATGTTGTTCATTTCCTAGTATCATTTTTACTTGCATTAAACCTTGTGCATTTCCACATGGAACACATTTTTCTGTTTTTCTAAATGAGATGAAAGAAATACTGCAATTGATATAATTCTCCCCACTCTCTTCCTAAACCTCTGTATCGTGAGATGATTTTATTAATTGCTTTTTTAAATACTGCTCTTGTTTTTACAGTTTCTCCTAGGTTAGCTTATGTCTTGCTTTTAGTCAATTCTATTTATGTTATCCAAAGAACTAGGGATAGCAGATGCAGGTAAAATCCTTTTGAGAAAGACTTGAGCATACGACAGAAGGAAAATAAACCCAAAAAACAGTTAAAACAATTTGCCAGACAGTATCAGCCTAGAAAGAAGCGAAGCACACAATACCATCAAGTGTGTGTGTGTGAAGAGCTTCATAATACAAATATTATTTAAAATGGTGTGAATCTGCGGCAGCCTGCAGCAACAGCAACATCAGCCAGTCCTGCATCAGCGAAGCAGCGGGCCCTGCCCTTGTGCTGGCCACAAATGACCAGTGAAATCCCAGAGGCACTCTTGAATTTCTGCATTCTCATTTCATCAGCTGCAAAATATCTGTCACTCACATCCCACACTGGGCAAAGTGACACCTGCCAGTCTCAAGAACAAGGACAAATTAATGTTCCTCCACCAACTGTGTCTCAGAAATGAGTAGCGAGCGACGGTGTGAGCAATCAACAGCTAGAGTACATTGTTAAAGTTTGCAATGCATTTCTGGGGTTTCCTTTCAGCCAAGGTAATTTGCAGCAGCTGTTGTCGGTTTATGCTGTTATTGAACATGTGTTCTGCCGATTTCCCTCCTAATGAATCTTTTTAAAATATTTGCAAAATGTCTGCAAAATTGCATTACCGAGGTTTCATGAAACTGCAAAGCAAGGTGCTCGATTTAAAACAATGCATGGGAGAGGCAGTGCAGCAGCTGCCAGAGGAGCGTGTAATCCAGGCACTCACCTTATCTACTCAATCTTCCTAGAAATCACTCAGAAATATTTTGGATACTAGATATAAAATCTTAAAAAAAACCCAAAACAACAAAAAACATTTCTGACATCTGTCATCATGTCACATCATGTTATGCGATATTATATCTGCTTGTGATGAGATGCAACGTGACAGGATGTAATGCAATGTAACGTATCAAAAAATGTAAATAATCCACTTTTGGGGATTAGATATCTGCTGTCAATTCCTATAGCAGGAGTCTGAACTGAATTTACTGAGGCGGATGGGAGCTCAGCAAACGCCAAACTGTCCACGGTGTTTGCAAACCAGCGCACATCAAAGTTCACTGCCTCTCCCAATTACTTTTGGGTAGTTTGGCTCATATATGACTGTATTACAATGTTAAATAAAAGTTCTTGTGGTGCACAGCCTTGCGACTCGGCCGTTTTGTCAATTATCACTGCCTACAGCAATCCCTGCAACGATGCCCGGGCCTTGCCCCAAGTAGCAGTATATACACGTTTAAAACTACTCTTTGGAAATAGCTGTAGTGTTTCTCATGGTAAATTCTAATTCACCTAGTGTGAACACAAAACCGAGTAGTATGTATGGCATAACTGGAAAAAACCCCGGCGCTTTGGGCCAAATAAGAGACCGTTCAAGCCCGCGCAGCCCCCTGAGGTGTCCCTGAGGCTGGAGACTTTCCTTTTGGTGGCGCGGCTGCCGTCAGAGACCAGGAGGAGCGGGTGAGTGTTGTTTCTGTTGTACCTGCTCGTGAGTTACTGACCAAAAGCACCTACCCTTCCGGGTGGGAAACCTCGTCTGGCAGTGGAAGTTCACCAGCGCTTTCTCCCGGCAGCTCCCAAAGGAGCGGGCTCGGGCTCGGGCTCGGGCGCCGGCACCGGCAGGAGCGGCCGGGGCAGGGCCGGGAGCGGGCCGGGCCCGCAGCGAGCCGGGCCGGCGGGCGCCTGAGGAGCCGGCGGGCTGTGCCGCGAAAGGCGGGCGTGTGAAATGATGGCTAATGTAGCCTGACTGCTCTGGGGGTAACCTGGAACGGCGGGGAGAGGGCTTTCGAGGTGTTGCACCAGGCACTGATGATTGGGGAAATGGCAAGACCTCGGTTTGCCTTCGCGTAGCCAAGGCGAGGGGAAGGGGCTTATCGCCAGCAAAGGGAGGGGGGCAGAGGGCAGTACCCCGCTCCCCTGGCTCCTCTCCCACCACAGCCCGGGTCTCCCTTCCCCTCTGCCCCTACCTACCTTCCTGCTGACTCGCTTGCGGCAGCTGCATCCAGCCCAGAATTAACCCATTTGTGTGTCCAGTGCCTGGGAGAAAAAAATCCAAGCCAACGTATTTCACCAGTAATTAAGTGTTAATTGGATGTTTTAGAACTTGCTTTTTATTTTATTTCAACAGAAGACAAAAAGCCACATTGTCTGAAGCCTCATCCACAGCACAGGCGCTCTGCAAGAACACCTCCTCGCCGCTACAACTGCTTCACCCCCACTACCTTTGGCTGCGTTGGGAGCTCGAGCATAGATGAGTGAACAGCATTTTAAGTACTATGTTTATTCAATGTGCTTTAAGCAGGGTTAGATAATACGATATTTATAAAGTCCCATTCTCTGTATACCCGAGGGTTGCCCACCTTGCTAGCACAGATGCTGCTGAACCAATATTAGCAGCGGTGAGGGGTGGCTGTAAATTTTGCCTCACGTAGACAAGGTTTACAAGGTAAGCAGGCAAACCCCCGGCTGCAACCGCCTGCCTAGGAATGGAACCTTTTATTTGCTGTCATAGTGATGACTTTTAATTGTCCCAATAAACAAGCTTTTAAAAAGCTTCTAAAATGTTCTCTAATAACACACTTTGGTCTTTAGCCATAGAAATGCAGAAATAATTAGAAGTGCCATTGTGTACAGTGCCTTCTGGACTGGGCTGAAGGTGAAGGAGAAAGTATCATGCTATCCTTGTCAGCTGCAAGGGTAATTACTGCTGGCTGAAATTACTCAACATTTGTTTATAAGCTCCCCAGAGCATGCTGTAAATAGATTGTCTGTTATAGTCCAATCATATTAAAACGCTGCTCCTTGCAAACTGCTACCTCCTGTTTTCTGTAAGCTAGACAGAGAAAGCCTGCTGCTCACTTATTGAGCACCAAGCACTGAAGAGCTATGTTTAATGTGATTGTTTTCATTAGCTCTTCTCTGTCTGATATTACATTTATAGTTTGCTGGGCTTGAAGACTGGCTTGTTGCATCGCTTTCATTTGCTGTAGTGAGAGTGAATAGCTTTATTTCTGGAGGGTGTACGCAACAGTTGATGGGAATTTTGGAATAAGAAAAGCATGGGAATATCTACGGACACTCGTTCTCCTCCTGGGCAATGGTGTTTTTCTATTTGCCTTTTAAATGCTTCTGCACTGGTTCCAGCAGTGGTCACGTTGCCTAAATTGTCCTTTGAAGGATGAGAAGTATTTTCATAAAAGGTTAGAAAGAATGTATTTTCCTTAGCACTGAATTTCACAGTACAGCATTGTCCTGTCCATTATGACCTGAGTTGTATGAAATAGTGATGCAGCCACAGCCTGTCTGTTTGATTTGCTCTCAGCATGATTTACCACATCATATCACAACAGCCCAGGTATTTCCAATAAATATGGGGCCAAATTCATCGCTGACATATGCAGACACAATTCCATTGCTATCGATAGAGTTGCGTTTGCTCCCACCAAGGTGAATCTGGCCACTAAGCTGAAGATTTAGGGGAAAGAAATAGAATTTTGCAAAAAAAAAAACAAACCCAACCCACAGAACCAAAAACCAAACATAGCCCCACACACTATATATTAAAAAAAATAAAGGCAGTACAGATCCATTACTGGGTATCGGGGCAGAAATTTGTAACCCCTGTTTCATGAGTAATTCATGAGAACACACACAAAGGGTATTTCAACAGCACTCATTTTTATTTACCACTGATTATTCCCCCAAATCAGTACTGATTATATAGAGAGCAAAGTGTGGACCCATCATGTCACATTTATTTGAAAAGGCTAGCAACAACAAGCTGCCTTGCATGCCCCCATAGCTGGGAAAAAGTCTAGACATTAGTGAATTTAACCTGATTTTCTTAAAACACAGACACTGCCCTGGTGTAAATCCTCATGGAAGACATTGCAGCTACGACAACTTACACCAGCGACTGAGCTTCCCGGGAAATAACACAACAAAGCAGCAATGTTAGTGACCAGTAGAGAATTATTAAAGGAACACAGATAATTGGAAGAAAATAAATGACCTGGGTAGAATAGCTACTATAAAATGAAGCGCAGGCAAAATCACTGTACTGGATATCTTCCAGCCTCACATGTCCTAGGGGCCTTTCTCCCTAATTTTAAGATCTGCATAAACCTTCTGTTCTCTGCAAACCAGTCAGGAAGGGATAAGAATCAGGGTTTGGATATCCACATTTTCTTCTAACTGGAATCATTGCGTGTGGAAAACTGTCCTTCTGGGAAAGATGCTGGAGTGCTAGAAATGATGATTCAATTGCCCATTAAGATAATTCCTGGAAGTACTACTTTCTTGAGGCTGTGTTTCCAGGAATGGCAATCACGGCATCACTGCTCTGACAGTGTGATAGGTATCTCCAGAAGTGGACACAGCAGGTGAATATTTCCAGTTACTGCAAGTAATACACCGCAGGTTGGATCTTGTGGTTATCTTTATTTGCAAAAGCTAACTAATGCAGCATATTGCAATCCTTTGATGATTAATTATACCAATTGTTTTGCAATAAATGGAAGCTTTTTTGCAATCCAGGTAACATTTTTTATGTCCCTATTACTGCTTTTTGTGCTATTAGAGAAGCAGTGAATCTTTAAAGAGAAACTTCCTACAGCTAAAAAAGACATTAAGGGGGAAAAAAGCTGGGAGCCATAGTGACAGGTACAACTAAGGCTGTATCCTTCGGTTCCCTGGAAACCAGTCAAACACTATCTCATCTTGCAATGGTTGTGTCTGATCCTCTGCTTCAGACATCTTCCTAATAATGGCAACTACAGAGGTGACTCTCTGCAAATAAGGGCTTACAGCAACTGGACATCCATCATATATCTCCAGAGCAACATTAGACCACCCTAATGGGTACTCCCGTCTTCATTATGATATTAATTCTCTAAATTTCCAAAGTGATTTCATTTGTAAAATGACAAAGGCTGGCTGCTCAGGAGACAAACTGTTTTCATCCCCCTCCTGCATGCTTACAAAGGCTTGCTCTCTTTAGTCTTTGGGGGAAAAGAAATTTGATAGCATCAGATCTCTTGTGATACACAAGGCTGCCTAACAGCTACACCACCTGCCAGTACTGCATGCCTGACCATCCAGCCTGAAGATTTCTAAAGCAATGGTTGATGAGTAGAACATAGATGTTGGGTTGGGGGGGGGGCAGGGGGAAAGCTGTGCAGGGAGAAAATAGAGGCTGTATACAATACTCAGTGTGAAAGTGAGGCAGGATTGAGGGTAAGGGTGAGGTCAGAGCCAAGGCTGGAAACTGAATCAATCTGAACAAGGTTGGTTTGGTTAGATTAGGTAAAAGCATGATTTTCTCCCTGGTGTATCAAAGCCTTTGCTGTGGCTACAAATTCACTGACAGCCAACCAAAGCAAACTTTTCACAAAAAGGCAATTCTTTGCATAGCTCCTGATCACCAAACTCTTCAGGATTAAATAAAATAGATTAAATTGTAAAGGAAATCAGTAAACCTGCGACATTGCTAATGCTTGCCCCAAATAGTGACTAACTAAAGTGCCTGGCTGAACAATAGTGAGGAATTAAAAGGTTCTTTTAAGGGCAGTGATAATTGTAACCTGACTGCCAAATGAATTTGGAAGCAATCAAAACAAAACAGCATTTAATGCACTGAAAAGTGTACAAGACACCAATCTCATTAGGCTTTATCCTGCTTTTAGAGACCACCCAAATGACATGCTGTAATTTGCCTGCTTCTGGATTTCCCTTCATTTACACTTGTACAATCCTCTTGCTGTCTGCAGTCGAGTATGTGCAGGAGGCACTATGAGAGGAGACTTGCGCTGAGAAGTCCAGTTCCTCATCCCAGTGAAGACCACCTTCAGCAAGCAGATGATTTCGGTTGCTCCTGTGAGTACCCTCTTATAATTTCATTCTCTTCTTCCTTGCTCCACTTCTGGTTTTCTTTTGTACCAGCTACTTCTACGACGCCTTTAGTGATGAATCTTATTATTCAGGGCCAGCACTTGGTACCAGTGCAGCTGCATGGCCCTCCAGTCTTAGGGCATCCTGCATCACAGGAGTCCTTCAGCTGGCAAAAAGATAGCAAATCACCTGTGGGGGATTGCAGCCCAAAAGCACATCCCCACCTGGCTCATGTGCTCCCTCCTGGGACACAGGGACAATGCAGCTGCTCTGTGCAGGCGGTGACGCGGGTGGCTCTTGGGGTGGCCGTGCTGGGCAGCATGTCACCCAGAGCAGCACGTGGCTCCATATCCCACTGCTGCCTTCCTGAGGCCTTTACTGCAAACGGGCTCTTCACTAAATTCTATAAATGTATCAAAGAGTGTTTCCATCTCACATACACGAAAACATGACCATAAAATCTTGTTTAAAACTAAATTAATTAGCAACATTAAAAACATTGAAGAGGATGGCTCTTTTTTTCTCCCAGAGGAAGCCCTCATGTTTAGGCTAAAGTCAAGCTCCTTTTTTTTCTAATTCTCTCTTTCTTTGTGGCCCTGTAAATCTTGCATTCTTTGCTGAACAGCCATGCAGCTTCAGCAGAAAGCAGACTGCCCCTCTCTTTTCCCTTCTCTGCCGTATTTCCCAAAAAATCTCCAGTAATTGTAGCTTAACTTGGTAGTCAGAGAGTAAGCTGGAGCTGTAGATTTGAACCCACTCACACTGAGGTCACTGAACCGTAGTCAGCTCACCAGTTTCTGGGTGAGTGCTTTAACCACTGCTATAAAAGATGAGCAGCATCACCACCACCATCCATCTTTAAAAAATAAAGAGTAATCCAGTTGTCCAGCCCTCAAGGAAGAAAGCGCCTATGAGTCAGAGGGTTTTGCTGAATGTGAATGTAAGTTACATCTTAATGCTTAACTGAAGGCTCTGTGTGCATAACTTAGTCTTAGTCTTAGTGCACAACTTACAGGAAATATGATTTTGGATTATTAGCCTCTCTTCATCATTTCCTAGCGGATATGATCATTACCTCAATTCAGCATACTTTCTGCTAAAAATCCTTGTTTTCAGTGGTAAATGTGTGCCACAAAAGGAACTGGGTCTTCAACTTGGATGGCTACATTTTCCTCAAAAATCATGGATCTTGAATATGGTTTTGGTTCTAGCCATCAGGGCTTAATTTTAATGCTATAATGATCCTGCCAGATGATAACTGACTGCTGTTTCTGTGTCTTCTTTTAATATAGATGGGAGATAGAGATGCTCAGCAACTTCTGGTAACACTACTTTCCAGTTCCACCACTGCATTTTTCTGCAGTTTAAGTAGTTAGCATAAAGACATGATGGTCTGAGGTGGGTTGGCAGCTGTCCCTACTGGTTACTTTTTTTTTTTTTAATTTTGCATTCCATAGACTCAAATTCAAACATGCTGTAAGGAACTTTACTGTGATTGCTTATCTCAGGAATAAACTTGGCTCCATGTTGTATGCTTATGATGTTATTGATGGCCCTCTGGCCCCCAAATTAAATTATTAATGGAAAATTCTTTGTCATTTGTTTCTCAATGTCACATGAATGCAAAAGTATTTTTCAGTGCAGCTTCATGGAGAAGACATTCTCCGTTTGCATTGAACTTCACCTTTTCTGACAGAGGTGCTAAACTATTATTCCTTTCCACCTTTAACTAAATACTGTAGTTCCCTGTCTAAGATTAATCCATAGCAGTTGCTATCAATGAAAGGTCTACTAACACACCAAAGTCCTGCTTTTCTGCAAAAATCATAAGCTAATATTTAGGGGTTTGTGCCAGTTTCATGCAAGTTAGCCAGTATAAATCCACTCTGGCATCATAAACTTTGTTTCTGTCTTCCGTGGTTGCCTTCCAAAAGCTTGAAACTCCAGCCTAATGTGTCATGTAGGGATGGACAACATACTGCATGATTTGTTAGGAAAAAAAACCAACCCATTTTCTAAGCTCTTTGAATGCTCTACATTAGTCTAGCATAGAGCTGGATCAGTCATTACCCGGTGTTTATGCTTCTTGAACTTTACCATGGAAGACAATTAGCTCTCCAAGGGTGACTGTAAAAGCTATTGTGTTTTTTTGTGGGGTCTGTGCTTAGGAACACGGGGAATGTTGCTTTGCTAGGGCTGAGTGGGGTGAAAGCCACTGTGAAGGGATGGCTGGCAGTTCATTTTGGTGAGGGAAGCCCAGACCCATAAGGAGTGGTGTGGCACATAGATTTTGTTGTTAACTTCATATGACCTTTCTGCCTTCATGTTAGGGGACAGAAGAGCCATGAGCACCTGACGTGGTCCATGCTGCCAGTTATGCATGGAAGGGCTGAACTGATCTTTTCTCTTTGCAGTCTTGGTGGGAAGCAAAAACCTGGTGCAAATGCTATTTAGTCTGTTGGCAGGCTCTGTTTCATAAAGGCGAAAACATGGCTGAAAGCCACTTTTATTTGCTCTCTCCACCCAAACAGTACTTTTATTGCTGAGCCTCTGGAAGGCACAATACAGCATCTGACCGGTGCTCTGCTCTCAGATACCTCTCAAGTAGAAAACAAGTTGTTTGCCATTTTCTTCCCTTGTCAAATCAAACCAATACACATACTCAATATACCTATCTTGAGAAGTTTTCTTTATTGATGACTCTCACTTTCTCTGCAAACAATATATTTTCTACAGTAACCATCCAGGTAAATAGGGTTCACTCTGGAAATAGAAGGAGCAGAACCATATGGGAGAGTATAAAAATGAACTGACCTGAACCATGGTTCTGAGAACATTGTAAATTGTTTCCGTACCTTGACAAATGTTCCCACTGTTTAGGAATGCCTTTGTTGTTGTGGCTTGTCCTTTAATTGTTGGGCACCTTCCAGGGAACAGTTCTGCTTGTATGCTAAATTATGACACAAAGAGATAGTTTGCCAACTTGATCTGGTCTTCCCTGCATTACCAACAGGTTTCCATTGTATCCTCATAGAATCCAATAAATGAATAAGCTCAAAGTTTTTTCAGCTTTGTTTGATGTTTGTGCAACATCTGCTTTCAGTAGTGTTTGAACCGGAGTGGCAGTGGAGAGATGTCACAACTTCAATGGACTCTGGAGTGTGACTATACATTGCTGGTTTGATAGCAAACAGTTTGGGGGCTTTGTGGTGTGAAGGAGAGCCCTGCACCCTCTTATGCTTCCCCAGGCAGCTCTGAACTAATTTTGTACCCTCTCCATGCATGTATATTTTAAAAAGTTACAGACCTATTGCATATACAATAGCTGTGTAGCATAAGTATCATAGATCCATACGATGTCTCTCCAGCACTGCTCTTTCATCACGTTGCCATTCAGGTACCTGGCTACACTCAGAAAAATTCTGTTAGCATACATAATTTACCATGAAAAATAGTCATCCCACGTCAAGAAAATGTGTATAGACTACAAATATACTCCAGACCTGTTGCTCTTATCCTGTATTTTTATTAGCTCTGTATAAAATATTTGTTTTCTGCTATTTGGAATGGTAATAACAGGAATTATGTCTCCTTCACTAAGCAAGCTTTTTTAATATAAATAGGATTTGTATATGCTAATTAATAATGCATTGTATCTACACTGACTACTGGATACTGTAACCCTTAGATGGAAAGGTCTGCACATAGGCTGGTCCCTTCAAATCCAAACTTGTCAGGTATCCTCTGCGCAGCGGAGCAATATTGCCTTTTTAAGAAGGCATTTTTATTCTGCAGTTCAAAATGGCGAACACCTGGGCATGATATTCTGCTTTTGACCTTGTAAAAATCATTTGCAGTTCTGAAAGCGGGAACACCTCGTGCTAAAGCTGTATAAAGTGATAATGACATTTTGCCAGATTGTGCTGAGAATTGCTCTGAGAAGGAGGAAGACGTTTCCATTGATTGTTCATCAATCTTCAGGTTGTCTTCAAATGACGAAGGGCTCAGGTTTCTAGCCCAGCAGCTGCATGGTGTGAACATATCCCACAGCCATAGGGAAGTGGGGGGATGTGGCAAGGCAGGAAGGGCACCACTGGAGCCCAGGGTGAGCTCCAGCCATGCAGACCCACACATGGCGTGGCACGCAGAGGACAGAGTGCGGCCTTCAGCTCTGTGTCCCCAGAAACAATATTATCAGTGTTTGGCTTTGCTGAACCATTCACACTGCTTTCCAGTGCAGTAAGAGTACGTTGATAGTGATGCTATTTACAATTCATTATGAGAAGATTGCAGAAGATTGTTGAAGATAGGGACCAATGACCTCCTATTTCCCTTTCATCTGCAGGAGTACATTCATAAACGATAGTCCACTTTAAGGACACTGGAGTGGAGAATTATACTGGGCTGCTGCTTCTACAATCTTCTTTATCTTTTGGGTCACCAACATCACTAATTGGCACTTGACAGCACTTCCAGATACTCCTTGTGAATCTCATGGTGTGACTGATGGTTGATAACATAAAGAGAAGAATTCTCAGATCCATTTTAGCCCATCAAAAACTAGATGCTACATACCATGTACCACATCTGGCAATTGATAGCACCATGTTTGTTAAGGTTATCTGATGGGAAGAGCTGCAAGCAATGAATAACACAGCAAAGCTGCATGTGATAACCTCCCCACAGTGAAACTGCATGGGCTGACACTTAGCTTCATGCTTGCCATTTTCATATTCTGGATTTTTAAAGTGGAAAGTGCTAAAGAAATGCTCCCAATTTTCTGAATGCTCTTGCCAAACAAAGATATCCCACAATGTGGTTAACAGATTTTTTTTTTTATGCTGCTGAATTTTTCAAATAAATTTGTAACATCCTAAAACAGTAGGAATTATTTTTGATGCCTGAATGCGTTTGAGGAATGAATTCATTTTGCAGTAGAACTACTGCAACTTTTCATGCCCAAAGAACTATAATTCAAAATTCATACCCTTTGTTATTATATGTCTAAACCACAGTTTTTTCTGTATACTTTATAAACTAAACTTTTCAAACCCTTGTTTAATACAAGAAAGATAGTAATCCTGCTTTTCTAATTTTCTCAAAATATGTAGGCTGGCATATACAAAGAAAGAGCTGCTATCAGCCCTAGTAAGTGAAAAGGATTTTATTGTTTGTGGTTAGTAATGTGCATCTTCTCTGGTTTGTTTTACAGATTTCAAATAGTTTCCTCTGGTGTGGACATCATGCTTGTTAACAGGATCTTCAACAAAAAGTAAAAAGCTGTGTCAGTGCATGCAGTGGACTGGATAGCTCTGACCTGCCATTGAGTGATGGATGTTCTCGTGGCAGCTGGGGAAAATAGTGTAACAGAGAGAAATATTAGTGTTGTATTGCATATTTTTGTGCAATATAGGCTTTGAATCTCAAACGCCCTAACACTTGCATGCATTTCAGCACCACGTTCCGATGAGTGCATTACATAAATCTGAATTCCAGGCAGCGCTATGCAGACTTGCAAACCCTTCTTCCCTGAACTCTATTATTTATAAGATTAAAACCCCTGAGGTTTCAAATGGCAGGTTTATTGTCAAGTACAATGTACTTTTCACTCTGAATGGACAAAAGCCTTTGAGCTTACCTGAGTCTGCATGGAAACCTGACTGCCTGCCCTCAGTGCTACCACATGTATTAGTGGAGGCCAGTCTTTTCTCCAGGGGTGTGAGACAAGCATCCTGTAGGGCCCTCCACCCGTACCACTGATAGGCACCCTGTTGAAGGAGAGCTCTTTCTTTACAAGCCTTGGGTGGATGGCCTCCATCCAGGCCTGCGTCAGAGCTAGAAGCACTCAGAAAATGTTATTGTAGAAAACAGTTATCCACTCGGCTCAGCTTCTGGATTTCTTTGCACTACATCCACAAACAGATGTTGAACCTTACAGATGGGCTTATTGTTAACAGCCATTCAATGAAAATGGCATGGGATGGCCACAAACAATTTGCTCTGTGGTTATCTATTGTCTGATATTCATAGGGTGTGGTGAATCTTTAAAGTCATAGATAGAATAACAGTATAAACAGGATGGAGGAATGAAAAAATATTTCAGAAAGGCTTTTCAAATGTTTCTGGTGCAGAGCTCATGTGCTTATGCAAGTATAATTCCAAATATCCTAGCAAAATAAACTTACAGGCTGTGGTCAGGTATATTCAGAAGTTAAGGTTTTATAAATTTTTTAATGGAGAAGGCACTAGAGGTTCCTAAGATGGCCATTAAAGGCCATATTATGAGGCATTTCATCTGAGGCATTTTAAAGAACCATAGTTGGCCTTCCAAAGTGTCAAATGTCTTTCAGATGTGCTGGTGTTAATGAAACATATATTCATCAATCTTTAGGGTGGGAGGTTTTTACAGCTGCTTACCATTGCTACATATGCACATAAAAATCTCCTCTCTTGTTCTCAAATCACAGGCAAGGGAGAAAAAAAGAAATATTTTTTTAAACTAAAGAAGAGATATGTTAGCCTCTTTGACTTGAACTGCTCCGGCAAGTGATCTCAAAAAACTGCTGACCACCCTGTTTGCCACATGGGTTTTTTTATGCCAATACTTTTAGTACTAATGAAGACACACAAACACAAACCAGTTGAAATTTTGTGAGGTTTAGCTAACTAACATTTTGTTAGATTTTGTAGCAAAGATAAGAGCATTTGGACTTTGGATGTAAGAATGAAATAAGTAAATAATGGTTAATATAAGAAAGGGCATACGGTTCTTGGTTAATGGATTAATAAGAGCAATTAACCTTGTAGTGCATTAACATTTTAGGACTGAAATGTTTGTGAGTTAGTTTTACATGAAGTGTCCTTGTAAAGGTCAAAGTCAGACTGTATTTTTAAAGAGTTTTTAAGCTCAAAAGTTTGTAATTGCTGATGTTGCCTGTCCAGTGACACTAGGAATGGCCTAAATTTAATACCAGAAAAAAATGTATGAGATATGAGTATGGTATGAGATGGTATGAGATACATGGTATCTCATATGGTATGAGATACATAGCTAGTCAATACAGTTTACAAATGCATATCTAAATTATACTGTGGTGACCAATAGGAATTTATTCAAGAATTAGAGGAGGAGCTATTTTATTTCGTTTTATTTTAGGTTATCTAATTCTTTACCTTGTGCTTCTAAGTCAAAGGTATTTTAAGTCAGGCATATTATGATTATGGCAACAGACCATTAGAATCTTTATGTTACATTAATTGCAGTGGTAAGCTCCCTGATTTTAACATTCAAGCATACACTGTGTCGTAAGTGAATTTTGGTCACTTCCGTGTGCTCGTTCAGAATGATGAACCAGTTAAAGACCTGGGCTGTGTTTACTGAACAGCCAAGAGCTTGGTATAACTATGACTTACAGATGCTTTGCACAGGCAGGAGGAGAAATGACGCATGACCCAGATGGTGAACGAGAGACTGTTGTGAGGATTCATCCTCAGAAGTTTGGTTTGGAAGAAAGGATTTTAGAGGTAATGTAAGAGTGAGCATTGCAGGGAGCAAAGGATGGAAGGCCTTTGTTTTTATAAGCAATATATATTTTTTTTCTGAACTCAGACTCACAGATGCAACTGTTTTGGTGTGAGGCTTTCCTCCCCAGGAACATGCCAGGGGACTATTCCAGAATATAAATGAGTTTTCACTTTTCTGTCTTTTCCGTCTTTTGGTGCATACTTTAATCTTTCTGTTGGGCTTTTCCTTTTAAGTCTTCATTTTGTTGGACATGGTTCCTGCTGGCTGGGGCAGTTTCTGTGGACTCTTCACAGCTGAGGAGTCTGTCAGAGGTGGCAATTACATGACTTGATGGCTCATTCGTCTCCCTTCTCTCCTATGGCTCTACGGTCAAGCTCTTGTTTATAACATACTTTCTACCTGAGGCCCAGTAACAGAAGGTGTTGGTCCTTATATTGCTGGAAAGTTTTCTGACTCTTCTTCTCCATCTGACTAAAGGAAAGAGAAGATCCCAGCAATGATTCTGGGATGAACAGAACATGCACGAGACACTGCTTTTTCCCCCACTTTTGCTGCTTTCTCTTTGAATTCCCATGTTTTCTACAGAAATTATAATCTCTTGGAGGCAGAAGCTATCTTTTATGTGGCTACAGTGACAGCATAGAAAGCCAAGAAGGAATTAGGATGCTATTTGTTAAGTGAATAGCTTGCTGACATTTAGTTTCAAGTTCTTTAACCACTGCACCCCTCTCTTTTCTGTAAGGCTAGTCCTCAATGGTCATAAGGCATTTTGTACTATGTAAATTATTAATTATTTTTCCACATCCTTATGATACTCAGCTGCATGATTTAGGAGAAGAGTGTCCCTGTTATGTAGCTGAAATAATCTATGGTATCCTTGCCTAGCCTTTGAGTGCCAGCACTGAAAAACAGAATTAAGGAACAACCAAGAGAAAACTAAATTGCAGGATTCACATAAGATAATGAAAGCATCTGGTCGTATTATTTACTGTGTATTTATGTATGACTGATGTGACAACAAGAGCCAGCAATCAGGCAAAGGGCTGATTATACTAGAATCTGTAAAAGAGTATGTTTGAAGGAAATTATAATCTTAGTTAGTGGGCAAAGCAGCTGAGGACCTAGCCAAAAGGAAATAAAAAGCACAAGACACCTCAGCATTCATAACAGCATAGGCCAGTTCATGGGTACATAGGGTTGTACGTGTACTGCTTAGTGCTATACTTAGGCTGCTAGTGACAATCAGGCTGTTTAACCTTTGCCTTGGAGTATTGCAGATTTTGTAGGCCTCAGAATGGGAATTAGACTTAGCAAAGGTCTGGAAGGTGAGCAGATCATTTGCTTCACAGGCTTAGCCTGTTTGCTTGACTTCTCAGAATGATTCTTTTATGTGTACAGCATCATGTCAGAAAAGTCATGGAGACACTTTAGGGAAAGATGCACAGGCAGAGACTGGAGTCTATCACAGATGGTGGGGAGACCCCATAATCAGTAAAAGAATATCACAGGAAGCCTTGGAGAGCAGCAAGGGAGGGGGCATTAAAGAGAGAATTAAAGTGTGTTCTTTAATGGATCCTACAAAAGGCAAAAGTGGTTTAAAAGGAGCCCCATTGAAGACTCAATCCATTTAATGAAAATAAGACTTTTTGATAGCTTCAGATGGCATCTTTTTGCAGATAAGCTTGAAGAACCTGGCTTTACCTGCACCACAATTAGCACAGTATCATTATATAGATATTTTATCCATTTATTGATAGCTCTTTGGTGTTGAAAATCAAGCCATGGAAGAGCAAGCTTGTCACAAAATTAAAGCTGATAAAGATAACCATAATGTCCTAAAAATGTTGGACATCTGTTTCCTCAAACTATAACAGAAATTTCAAGACAGTAGTAGAGCTGTTTCTCTTTGTTAGTTGGGAATTCTTTACATCCTTTTCCCTCCCTATCCCTCTGTCTGTGTATTTTACTCCTTTTGGTTGTGTGAAGAAACACTGATTTATGGAAAAGAAATTTCTCAGGAAAAAAAAAATCTGGGAAATTTTCTCAAGCCAACAGTGCAATTTGAGATGACCATCCCAAAATGTAGGAAACCAGAATTTAAGTTCCGACTTGAACAGCCCAGTAGGACCTGAAAATCACGTAAGACTGAAAACACTTCAGAAGACATCAATGGAATGATGTCTCCTACAAATTTCATATGACATGGCTGGAAGGAGATGCAGCAGGGAGAAAGCATGTCTCATGTAGTAAGCTTAGTAACAAGCTTTCCCAGATAGTGCTGGCAGTAAGGAGATAGATGAGGTCCATGCAGTTTTCTGAAAGGAGCACTATGTCTCTCTTGTTTGTGAGCCTCCTTGAGTATCTTGTCACTAAAGCAGGCAGATACCCTCATCTAAATAGCTAAAGCCACATCTCAAAAGCTAATCGAGTTCCAAATTGTTCTGTACCTACAGCAAAGGCAAAGAGCAACATTGTCCCCTGGCATGTTTTTGGTATGTGAGCAATGAAGCACCTGAAAGAAAATAGTGAGTTCATGACCATTCATCATTGTATGGTCTTGTCTAATAGCAAGCAAAATATTCAGCAGAATTCCTTTGATTGCAGTTTGTTTATTGGCAGTGAAACTTGTAGGCGGGGGATCAGCAGTAAGTGGTAGATCAGCATTTGACATCTAAGAATTTTTTATTAATGAAGTATAGGGACCCACTAATTTCCCTAAAGAGGGGGGCTCACCAATGACCTGCCTCTGTGATAAAACAAATTTTCTCACCATTACCGGCACCCCCTGAAAACCTCTGCTTTCAAAGGGCGGTTCTGAGGATGGAGACAGGCCTTAGTGAGAGACACTTGTTCTTGCCCACTGAATTCCCAGCAACTTGCCTTGGCAGGTTCAGAAGACCACGTTCTAGTGAGGTCCTCTGAGAACCACTTGACACTGAAAACATTTCAGACCTAAGTGGGTTTTTATCTTTCCAGTCTCCTCTCTCAAAAATAAGCTCAGCATCCCTGACTTTTATTCTATTTTATAACAAAACCTGCTGTTAAAGCCACACCATTTTCCTGTTCAAAGCTTTGAAGGTGGTTAGCATAGGCAACCACCTATGTCTTTGAGTCTCCAGATCACTTCTGTTTAGGTGCCTCTCTGTCTTGTCTTCCTAACCTCTTCTACTCTCCATAGATACTGCTAGTAAATCTGGAGATCAAAGATTTTGCAGTTTCATTTTTACATGCTTTGTGTTTCCAGCTAATTAAACTGGCTTTTAAATTTAAGTGTAGCAATACCACTGAGGCAGTTATAGAAATAAAAATGTGCTGCACTGATAGTGTAAAAAATGGTCCTGGCCCTTGCACAGCAAATGTTGAGCTTGGTAATATGAATGACAGCAATTGTTAGAGGCAATCTACAAACAAAAAAGAACCTTCATTAAACTGGGGAGATACCATTTTTAGAGCCAAATGCAACTTTGAGAGACTATTTCAGGTCCCTAGTGGGGTAGGGGGAATGGTGGGGGTTGTGGTCACACAGGGTTGTGGGCAAAGCCTCTAAGTATAGCTAAGATTAATTCTCTGGTATTATTTTTAGAGGGCTGGTCTAATTTTCAGCAGTGGTATCTGTCTCGAAAGGGCAGCAAAAATTCTGCAGGATAGGTATGGCTTTACCATGTACTTGACTATGTCCGAAGTATGATAAGAGGAAAAAAAATAGATGCCTTTGAAGAGTCTCAGTGGCAGCCCCATAATGTCAGGGAAGCTGCTTTTTTCCCACTGCCATCAGAATATGCCATGGGGCCTGAAGCTGCTGTGGTCCCCCTGGGACCACAAAGGAGAGCATCTTTGGCTCTGAAATCAATATTATCTATGCATTTTGAACAGAAAATTCAGATGTTAGGACATGATTTCAGAAATATCAAATGAAGTTAAGCTTATTACGATGTTATATCAGATTGCATTTCTAGTTATTTCTTCAATCAGCATTTATTGTACAACTGCATCGTAATAAAGATTTCAGAAATATGATGAAGCTGTACATTTGCAGTAAGCGAAGCACCTGTGTTTATTACAAATCTGTGCGCAGAGCTCTATCTGCATAGATACTTGTCAGTCAAACAGATGTCCCTATATTAATTCTCTTTTTCTAATTGGGAAATGGAGGTGAGATGGCATTTATATCATGACTATTATGTGATTGACATATGTCTAGACTGAAGCAGAAGCATAACACACACACTTTGTAAATAGAAAACAAACCAGTGAAAAAGTTGAGTCACATGAGGCTTTGCTTGTTCGTTTAAAGAACAGCAAGTGCAAAATTCATAGGGATACTGGTCGTGTTGAAGATCTAATTATGGGACAATTCTATTCCTTATTTTGACTAAAACTTGTGCACTTATATATTTGCTGGTGTTGTATGTAAATACATCTACAGATCTGTAATGTATAAGGTATGTGCTTTTGGTCATTAATTACTGCTTTTAGCTTTTAACTTTTGAATTTTATTTAAGTTTTCATTAATAATAAAAAAGTATCTCCCACAGTAAAATAATATCTGTCTATAGGTTCACAGAAAATGGCAAGGAAACACGTATTTGATGCAAAAATTAAATCAAATATTAAAATTATGAAAAAAGGTACATTAATAAAATATATCCAGCTTTTTTCACAGCACTGAAGGTCCAGCTGGAGCCTGAGACTTTGACAGTGTCCTGTTTTGTGCAAATAACTAACACAAGCCCAATCAAGCTCATCTTTAAATTGGACTTCTCTGAATAATGCTCTGATTATCAAATGGAAGTTATAATTTTATCCAGTTAGCTTAATTGCATTGCATTATCTTTTTTTTTAATGTTGCTGTGTCTTTTAAATAATGAAAGCAACAAATTCATATATGCAAGTGTTCCAGAAATCTAACAAATGCTATAGATTATACAATTGCCACATTATCAGGTCCATAACTTTCAATCCTTTGCTTTGGTGGAAATGCACTGGTAGCAGGAGAAACTGTAGCAGGTTGTCATTGCCTGCTAAGGATGAGAATAGCTTTATAATTACACATTTTCTTCTATCCAGATAAAGATGGCTTTGAATTATCCATTTTTCTAGGGTGCTGTATATTTAAAAAGTGTAGGAAGGAAAACATGAAAACATACTGCCTTTTGAAGCAAATTAGCAGTAAAAATGAGGTAGAAAAACATTTCCCTTTTCCTGACTGGCTTGCAACTAATGTGGGTTTCTTGAAGTCGTACATGCCCGCAAAAAATGATAAATATATTGGAAAAAGGAAGGGAAAAATGAAAGAGTAAGCTGGCTATATAAAGCAGCTGATGTAAAGATGGAGAGACATAGCCATAGAAACTAGTCACATAAATAGTCATGAAATGAAAAGTTTCAGATTTGTATTGAAGTAAAAAAAAACTACTTAGAGAAAGGCCAACAGGCCAGACTAAATAATCCTCGACTTAACGTCCAATTCTGAATCACATATTAGCTGCAGAGATTTTAATGTAAATATGCCATTACACTGTCATTACAGTGATCAGGCTGCATGGCTCACAGGTCACATCTCAGCCACTGTTAATTTTGCAGGCAAAAGCTTTTTTTCTCTTGAAATGTTAATAACTTTCTATTAGTTAATGTAGCGTGACTAAAATTCAGATTAGATATAATTCATTTTAATATCTGTGACTGGCTATCCCGATCATTTAGCAATGGTTTCCAGCTGAATACAAGATGCTAAATTGGACTCATTTGCATAGCCCTGTAAAGCAATGCCATTCTCTAAATGTAGGCATCTTCAAATTAATTTAAAAGATTTTTTTTCTGGTTTTGCTACCAGGATAAAATCTTTTGCTAACAACTAATTGAAGTTACTGTGAGCCTAACACACATCCTTTTCCTTCTTTTCTCAGGAACAAATGACTGGTTAGTTAATATCATTAACCAGTAAGGGGGAGAAAAAGTCCACAGTGTTTTTGAGTGCTAAAATGGCCTAATTTGGGAGCTGCAGACAGACCAACCACCACTGTTTGCCAGCATTGAAATAAATACCCCTTCTTACTCTTAAGCACACTTAGCTACATTGCTGTATGTCAAAAGTTAACACTGGACTGACCTTGAAATGTTCACTGAATCCACTGGGTTTATTTAAAGATCTGCTATAAAACATATGTTCATTTAAGGTACAGTTTAGTTGAACTAGGCAGCTCTCAGGACCTTCACTGGTTCCTGAAAAAGTTCAGCACACTGGAAAATGTGGGTTGTTATTAATCACTAATATTCTTCCCTTAATATGCACATATAACACCATTTAATGGTAATGGGAGATACATTAGCTCTACAAGGAGAGAATGGCCCTCCAACTTATCAAACCCTGTCTTTAAACTCATTTCAATAAACACGTATGTGGGGTTTTTCTGGGATGACAGCTTGATGCAGTCTTGGAGAGGGATGGACAGAAACCTTTTTCTTTTAAATGCAAATAAATAAACAAGTCTATTACTTATATTGTATTAATATGAATCACATATTTGGCATACAATATATATTCCTGCATCCAACTGAAAGTAATGCCTTTTGAATACTAATTAGACACCCGCACATACAAGGACATAAATCAACTCTGATTTTTTTATTATTTGCATTATCTCAGCCCCTAAAAGCTCTCACAGCCAAGCTGGGAACCCTATCATGCCAGTGTGTGTACAAACATGCACACTCACACACCAAGGAGGATCAAAAGAACCTGGAAACTATCAGAGACGAGACAGTTCATTCTCCTCATTTACATACATGAAACCAAGAATGAGGTCAGAAAAAAACAGAATAATGAAAGTGTCATGGACTGACACTGCATCAGATTATGTAACTGTAAAATTCTACATGCTTCACAGTGAAGGAATTTACCAATCTTTAATTTAAAATAATGGAGGCATGCGAGAGAAATAGTCGAGGGTGAAAATAGTGGTTAATATGCTTTCATGTTTCTTTACAGCTCCAAAGTGTTTGATGCCTCTGCAGTACAAAGCAAAAGACTTTTTGGCTGCCAATAAGATCCTAAGATTGCTTAGCACTGTGGAGTCATCATCTACCAATTTGGAAAAAATCTGTTGCAACGGTTCAAAAAATAAATGTGTAAAAATAATGAAGAAAATATTTTCAATAACACATAGATTCGCCTATAGGGCAGAACATTATTGCTATTGTTTTCCTATTGTTGCTAAAAGCACAGTAGCTATTTATTTAAGAATGTAAATACAAAGTAAAAAAAATCATGGTCTCTCCATCAGTCTTGGAACCTGATGGCTCTAGGATAAAACAGTGCAGTCTCAGTGTGAGGCACCACCTGAGTACCAGATGTAAGACAATTCTGTATGCATTGGGGAACTGAGGCATGATAGCGTCAAATCTGTTGATCTGCTAATATATATATATTTTTATATATGTAATATCCCTCTGCCTTTCCCTCAGCAGGGGGCTTGTTCAGACAATTTAAATGTGATTTTTCTCTTATCTCCTCTGCTTTCACTTATAAACCGCAGTGTGTTCTGGAATGCTTTGTCTGCCCAAGTTTAAATGACTACCGGTACTTTCACTGGGAGTCTTTTCTGATCCCCAGCTCAGTTTCCTTTTCTCAGCTGGTCATAAAACTACCCATCAAGCTCATGAAAACACTTATGTGCAGGAATGTTAGACAGATGTGCTTTTGCACTTAAAATGAATTTGCACCCATTTTTATATGGGAATAAAGCTTTCATGTGCAGGATTAATAGACAAAAATTTGTATCTTTCATAATTAACTGACCACTTAACCAACCTTGAGCCTGGAGTTTCTTTTTCATAGTTCTCTCATAAAAATCAGAGGTTTGGTTTGGTTTGGTTCTTTGGGTTTTTTTCTTTTTTTCTTTTTTTTCTTTTTAAAATCATAGAACACTAACAAACATAAATTGCCTTCTGCTGGGGTAAATATTAACCTTTATGTAAATGCTGACTAGTATTGTAATATTAGAAATAAGAAAGCTTGAATCAACAGATTTTGGTATCCATTACAGGGTTAAGGTGAGGTATAACTATGACCTGAATATCCTGAACTTCGAGAAGGTTTAGAACTTTGTTGATGGCCTAGAGGGATCCAAGACATTATTGGCACCAGACAACCCTGATCCTTTGAGAACAGTTAGTTTTGAATTGGTAATTTTGTTTTCAGATGTCTTCCTAAATTAATTGTTCCATTTAACTTGTTAGAACTTTGGGGGAAAAAAGTACTGCAGTGAGCAGAAGTGAGCAGAATAACTGTCAAATCTATGCAAACAGATAAACCAAAGGCAACAGTATTTTTTTCTGAACCTGTTGGGCAGCCAGTCATAGCACACAGGATTACATACATGTAACTGTGCTCTCTCCAACTTGTACAAACTCCTGTTACTCAGGTTTTCCAGGGTTGTGCTGGTTTTGGTCTTCCTCTCTCTCCAGAAGTGTGGCAGATAGAATTACTGCTGAGGAAGCCTAGATGAACTTCTTGCTTGGACGGGGAAAAGAATGCTATTTCTAAATATTTTGATTGCTTCTGCTTTGGCTGGGAGTAAAAAGGCTTACAAATGGCATTTCTTATCATCAACCACAGCCTCAAAGAACATCAGTCTGTTTTACCTTGTCAATGTGCGAAAGGACAACCCAGTATTACATTGACTAAGTTAATTGTTCTGTTCCAATGTTGCCATTGCTATTTTTCTCTGAGTTATACGATTTCAAAATTATTTTGTATACATTTGCTCTCTTCTATTTTTCAGAGACCAGCAGGATGACTTGTCAGCAATTCACTAGTAAGAAGGAAGGTAACAGTAACTGCTGTCTGGGCTAGGCTGTGACAAGAAGTAAGGGTTGGATTAAAATCTGTAGTGACCGACCTCAGAAAGTTCAGGCTCTTGCTTCAAGACCATTTCTTTTACACAGTCAGAAAAGGCTCCACCCTACCAAAACTGCAGAAAATGCAGAGCGTCTTATTGTGTTGGTGTATTAATGGAAAAGAAAATGCTACATTCACACCAAGTATTCCCATATAGGAAATGCTATGGGGCAGGGGTGGCTTGATTGACTGGTTGGTTTTCCTAATCAGGAAAGTGAAACAAAGCCATCTAATTTAAGCAGTCAGTTGGAACTATCTGTATATAGCTCAAATAACTCCAAATAATCTGAGAGAATTTTTATCAATCAGTCCCTCCATTTAAAAAAATAACACGTGTTGAGGCAGTCATGACCAGTTTATAGGTATTTTGTTAGTAGAAGAAGAAACTAAATTCAGCAGATAAATTATGCATTACAAATTATTCCCCTAGGATCCAGTTCAGAATGCTATTAATATTGCAAAATTCTGGATTGTATTCATACCTTTGTTTGGCCAGTCATCAGGCAGACACATAACAATATATAGTGTGTAAGCACTTTTCCTAGGGCTTTTCCAGTAGAAGTTCAATAGCTAGCGGCTGCTCTTGCATGTTGTGCTTCCAGCCAACCTGACACAACCTACTTTTCCTCAAGAAAGGTGGCTTCTTTCATAATGCATAACGCGTAAAGACTTTTGTGGCTCACTTCTGGACTCAAGAGGGAGATTATTCCAGCTGCCCCTATCTAAAGTCTGTGCTCAGGTGCATAGGTCAGAGAATTCTCCAGCCGAGAACTAATACAGCTTGTTGTGCCTTCTGAGATATCTGGTTTAGGAACACAGTTCTTGCGATGTGACTTTGTGGCCATAGAAAGAAATAGGCCCTTTATACCACATTTGAAAAATAGCATCCTTTGTCTACCTCCTAAATTGTAACAGGAATATATAGTGAAGTGCTCAGCTTGTCTTTTTTTCTAGATCTATATCCTCTAGGGCATTGAACTGAAGTTACTTGTGTCTCAGATCAAAGTCATTTCACTTAGAAACTCAGGTTGAGCTTGAAGGCACAGTCTCTTAAGTGAAGGTCAATGGTTTATCCATTACAGCACCCAACCCCAAATTATTTTTGCAATTAGTAATATTTATACCTGTTTTTATAGTGTAAAAGAATAAAGAAAGGATAGTCAGCATTTTCAAGAAATACAAGTTAAAGGTGTCCTATAATTTAAAATGATATATCATGTTAGAAAGGAAACTTAAAAGCTGGCATATGCAATCTGAAATTAAATACAGATTTTGAATTTCAGGCTGTGAAGCTAAAAAGATCAAAGGAAACTCTTTACAGTTCTTTGGAATTTGGTATTATACTTCCCGGGAGGTCATTTACTCCCATAATTTAGTCTGACTTATTTTGGCTTCAGTTCCATTAAAAGTATGTAGCAAAAAGAGGGCCTCTTTTTACTTTAATTTTTAACTGCAACCTGTCAGTTAAAGGGAAAAAAAAAGAAAAAAGAGTGTCTGGAAGAGGATGATCTACAGAAGTACTAATAGCTTTCAAATCTTTTGACTTTTTGAGCCTGATATGGCTAGAAACTTATCTGGAAAGATTGTATTTTAACCCTTTTGACTGTTCTTGGACATAATGTGTGCTTTTATTGAAAGGGAACTTATCCACTGCCCTTGAACATATTCTGTCATTTTCACAATAACATCTCCCTCAACTGCAATGCCTTGCCTTGTTGGACAAAATAATAGGAGGACCTCAAGTTTAAGGATCCTATAGGCAAACATCAAAAGCACACCTGTTGTAAGTCAGAGGAGTATCCAGAAGTTTACCTACTGTCTGGAGAAACCCAAAAATGAGGAGGATACCTGCTGGGATGTGAAGGCAGTGCTGATGGGGCTGAGCAGACTAAAATGTAGTCTTACTTCACTGCATTTTCGGAACAAGAAAAGCAAGAGTAGTTTCAAAAGGATGAGAAAAATTTAAAAGAGCTTTTTTGCCTTTCAGAAAAGGTGTGATACAGTCCTGAGGTCATTATTTATTTTATCTATACTGGTTTCCACAAACAGAACCTAAAAAAATGAAAAATAAGAGATGCAGGTACTTTATCTTCTAAGACCACATTAAGACCACCTGGTAGGAGCAGCAGAGGTTGTAACAGAATGCTCTTTGCTGAAATAGGAAGTCACCTTCCCCCATTAGCACCTCTCCTTTTCCACTCAGGAATATAAATAGGCAGCACAACACATGAACTTTCCATCTGTGAGAAACTGGCCTTGGCCAGGCTCAAGGCTGGCGAATGGGGCAGAGAGATCCAGTCAGTGAAAGGGTTTTGCCCCTGCTTGACATTCAGGCTTTCAACTGATCCTGAAGAGAGTCCCAGCAAAACCACCCAAGAGCTGTATGATCTCATTCCTTTGTTATATTGTAGGATATATTTGCAGAAGCACTCACGGGGACAGCTCAGCCTTAGGAGTTGTGTCCAATGCTGCAATATTTATATATATATATATATATATATATAGTTTTGCTTCTGGTTTTGACCACATCATTTAATTATTTTGTCATCTTACAATGCAGCAGCTATTTTGTACCTAGTTCAGTGGGACGCACACATCTGATGGTGACTGTTATTTGTTCATCCCTTCTCTCCTTGTTGGCTTTCATTTATTCTCTAAATTGTTACGGCTAGAAGTTTTTGAGTGTTTTTTCTCCCTTCTCTGCAATGCAATAGGGTAAATAAAGCTACAAAAGCAAAAGTAGTCTTGAACCATAAAGAACGTGATAGACTGGTCTTGTCTCTGGCACTTGGGAAATCTGGGGCTCTTGCTGTTCCATTAGAGTAGACTAATGATGGTCTAGTGTATACTAATAATTTCCCAGCAAGATACGTGCTTGAAAATATCTTCCCGTATGATTAATGCTTCTGAAAACATAGCTGTTTCCATCTGACAGAACCAAATGGATTAGAAATGTTACAAATGCTTTTTTGCAATAAAAGTAGTGGCAGCAGAGAGGTTAATTCTTCTCTTTTCATGCAGGTATCTTCTCAGAAGAGAAGTGATTAAAGGAGTTTCTTTTTTGGCATAAAAGTGTTTTTCTAATCTTGCTGAAGTGCCTAAAATGTGTTTGAAGAGCCAGATAAAAGCATGGACTTCTTATTTAATGAGTTACCAGTTATATGTTCCAGTGTTTATTTTGCTCTGTCATTGAAACATATTTTCTTAAAATGTCTTTTCCTTCACCATAGTCAATAAGTAATAATGATGCAAGACATTTAGGATTAATTTTAACATTAGGTGCAAAAGAATAGCTCTCTCACAAACTTGTACAACTGCACAGATAAAGCCAGAAACAGACTGTCCATTTTAAAAAATGTTGAGCATATCTTAATTTCTCAGGGATACTTGGGACAACATCAGAATTTGTGTTGCCATTTCTCAGCAAGCTACCTACTAGACTCAGGGTACCCAGAAAAAAATAGCCTATTCCTGCCAACTGTGGCACCCAAAATGATTATGCTGATTTACTAATGCCAGGAATCTGATCCCCAAAGTCCTCTTTTCATTATTCTTTCTTCCCCTCCCCCCCTTTAATGTGGGTTAAATTATTTTCTTTATTTAGGTATCACATACTTAAGCCTAGTACAAAATTATTTGCATTATAAAAAAAGTATCAGTTTAAATCACAGACAGAATCCCCCCCTTCCATGCTAGAAGGAAGAAAAAGCCTCACTATAGTCAAGGAAATGTCTAGGTAAAAAGGCTGTCATTGTACCATGCTGCAAATGTTCTCTGCTGGTATTAGATCCTTCAGTAGAAAATTAGGTGCAGACCTAGGTTGTTTATTGAACTAAAGGCATACATGTGCTAAAGACAGCTCTCTGTTCTTACAAAGGTATCGACTGCTTCTATCATCATAGGATTCCCCACTATGCTTTACCACTGGGGAAGGAATAGATCCAAAGCAGAGAAAGAAAAGGTGTCTGAGCACATGCAGAACTTCCCTGAACAGCAGTGGTTTTTTGTGCATCTGCCATGTATTTGAAAAACTATTATGACTAAAAAAATCCAAAGGCAGAGCTGATATATGCAAAACGAGGCTTACCTGTGATCTCCAAGGACCTGGTTCTCCACTGAGCAGCATGCATTCCCTGGAACCGTCTGTCTGCAATGTCCTGCCTACATCTGGACATCTAAACAGGTTGACCTTCATGAAGCACACAATAGATTCATGGGTTAAAATGGCCGTGAGGAAATTTCACTGCAGCATGGAATTCGGTTGACTTGAAAATAAATGAGACAGTGTAGCATGTTAGCAAAAGTTCTAATTGTACCTACTCCTCATAGAAATAGTTAGGCCTTACATTGACTCTGCTCTTCTCAGCAATTGAGTTCTCCATGTTAAATATTTCTTCTTTTTTTTTACTATTCCTCTGTCCTCTTCATCTAAACCTGGCTGCCCTCTCTTTCCCCAGAAACTGCAAGAGTTGGAAGGCGCAGCAGTCCAGCTTCAGTATCCATTGAGATCAAACCTAAAGAAATGGACCCATCTCTATTCAAAATGAATTTCCTTTATACAAAAAACACAAAGGAAACTGAAGCTACGTTTCTAAATACTGAAAAGCAAAGAATAAAAGGTGACTTTTCCCTTAAAGTGTTCTATGTCAACGTCATTTAGTGCTCTGGCAAATCCCAGGATATTCTAGGAGGACTAGTTTAGGGTAGCAAGCCATGCACATACCTTTTCATTAGCCCCTTATTTTCAAACACAGGCCTGCAGAAACTCCAGTGCTCTGATCCCTCACAGGGGGATGGAGCAAACAGAAAAGATCTTGTTAAAACTGTCCTCCAAAGACTACTTTTTTTCTCCTTCTTAAGTACTCTTCTCTGGGAAAAGAGAAACGAAGTTTAGTTAAATATGTTCTCACCATGCCAACTTCCAGTATTTTCCTGTGTTTGTCGATGGCACCAGTCATTGCTTCCTGTTTGTCTCTGGGTAGGGTGTATGAAAGGAAGCTGAAATGCTAGATGAAATGGCTTACATACATGGATAGATTTCATGAGATCAGACTCGGTATGTGCTCAGCCTTCTGCTCTTCCTGTGTAAACCCATGATTAACTATCATTACTATTTAGTTATACAGAAGCAGTGCTTACACAAGGCTAGTGCCTTGCTCCTGTGTGCTACTTTCTGTCACTCATCCTTCAACCTGGAATCTTTTATTTAGCATTAGGAGTACCTTGAATATACTTCTGTCATCCCTAGCCACCCCTCTTTGATTTGTACTACAGTCTTTCCAAGCATCTCTGATAACTGATTTTTTTCCTCTCTTCTCCTTTTTCCCTTCTTCATTAAAACAGCCTTTTTAATCCTTTCATTTCTGCCTTAGAAACAGCTTTTTTTTCTCTGAGATTTTTTCTTTTCAACCTTTGCTTACCTCTGAGAAGTTCTCAAGGTGGATCTTCAGCCCAGTGGCTCTCTCTTCCCAACAGTGGATCCCCTTCTTTGTTCCCCAAACTTATACCACAAACTGTTTTTATAATAATAATAGTAGTAGTAGCAGCAGCAGCAGCAGCAGCAGCAGCAGTAATAGCAGTAATAGCAGTAATAGTAGTAATAATAATTTACTGTATTTTGGAACTCTATGTGGATGATTTTGTATAGAAATTACAAGCAAATAATAGAGTGATATTGAGATCACAACATTATGCAAGGAGAGTGACATAATTTAAGCCAATCAATAAGGGTTAATGAAACCTAGATCTCGTCAGAACAACTTGATACCTCTTGATGAAAATTTCAGGATGTTTTACATATATGGGGAGAAATTATAGTTTTTATGTGAAGTGCTTTGATTTGATATCACCCAACATTTTATTACAAAACCTGAGTATTACAAAATCAATATGGTCCATATTAAATGGGTTAAACATGACGTCGGTCTCAAAATGTAGTTGGAAATGCTGGATCATCCACTGAGTATGGACATTTCTAGTGTGTTGTTATTCTTACTATATTTGGTATCTTAATTCATGATATGGAAGAAAAGAGTCACAGTAAGTTGTAGAAAACACTAAGTGAATAAAGCATATAAATAAGAGACAAAGGAATAATGAAAACTGTTATAGGGTACTTTGGACACAATTAGTTGGGCACAATCAAACTACGCATTTCGGTGAAGGTAAGGTCATATATTGAGGAAAAACAAAGAATATGTGTGGGTGCTTAAAGGAGATTGACTTGTGCTAGAAAACAATTACACTGAAAGGATTGGCAATTGAAGAATGGTTCTGTGTAAAATTTCAGTGTGACCATGAAGCCAAAAGGTCCTGTCTTAACCCGGTGAGGAAAAAAGGTACTATAAGTAGGAATCTCTACTGCCTCTATGGTGAGCAATGACCTCTCCTGAAATACTGTGTCTTATTCCAGAAAGCAGACTTGTAAAACAGTACAAGAGGAGTCTGAGGAGAGACAGGAGTATGATTAAAGGCCAAATAATCTGCTGCATATTGAGAAGCTCCAAGACCACTGCCTATCAATTTGTCAAAGTAAAAATCAAGGGCTGATTTAATTGCAATCTATAAGCATGTATATGAAAAAGAAATGTGATAATACATGCCTCTTCAGTCTAATTAATAAAAACACAACAATATTCAGTGAATACAAAGGACCTCGTAAAGTCTTGACTGAAAAAAGGTAGAAATTTGTCCTGGTGAGGATTGTTAATCATTAAAACAATTTAGGTAGAACTGCGGTAGTTTCTCCATCACTGAAAATTTAAACATGAGAGCTGGATGGTTTTTTCCTGAAAGAAAGGAAAGACTGAGCAGGACTGAATTTAAAGAAATCCTGTGGTGTACAGGAGGTCAGATAAGCTGTTTAGATGTTCCCTTCTGTTTTCACAGTCTATGAATCTAAGCAGGTACTTGTTCAAAGAATTTATCATCTTGTCTTCTATGGGATTACTCATATACTTTAAGTTGAACAGGTGTTTAAGTGCTTTGCTGGATCAGGGCCAAACAGAGCTGGTATCATGCCATTTCAGTGCCCCTTTTGCAGCTGTGGCAGAACAGGACTTGGGGCTGGTATACTACCACCAGTCACAGTGCTCCAAGTAATTGGCTTAGAAAACAGTGTAGATTAAATGGTACAACCAGGACTAATTTTGAAAGGAAGGGAATACTGGCTGAAATGTGGAACTACTCATACATGAAAATTACAGCTGTGTGGCTCAAGTGATGCACTGAAGAGGTTTTTTGAGTCCTATTACAATATTAGTCCATGGTGTACTGCTATAAAAGCACCAGTTTTGCAGGGAGATGCTACACTAAGGTAGGAATTATCTTCAAATAAACTGTATACACAGTAGAAGACTGTTCTAATCACTTTCTTAACTGATGCAGCTACAATGGTATTACATGGTTGTGTAGGCAAGCTCTTAGTAACATATATTAGTGATTGTGGTTTTCTTTCTTTTGTTAGCTTTCTCAATCCCTACCCTATGTAATAACTAATTTAATGATCTGATTTATGTGCAGAGATGTAGGATTATGTCTGGGCAAAGGGTGCCTGAGCGTTTTACACAATTCATCTGGCTTTGATATGTAGCAGATCAAAATGAAGTTCTGAAAGGAAGAGATGGATGGAAAGGATCTACTAAAAGACTTATAATCTTACTGCACCAAGTTATTGTCCTTTATCTGACAACTTTTTTGCTGCTTATCTTCCTCTCTTTACACTCACCATTGCTACTGTCTGGTAAATGCTTTCTTTTTCTCATATCTCCTCAGATTTCTCTATCTACTACTGTTCTGCCAATATCCTAATGGAGAAGGTCTGGTCCCCATGCCCTGCAGCTTTTGTACTATAGCTTACTGTCCACTTTGTCTTTTATTTGGTTAGACATTCCTAAACTATAGTATACATATAATGATACACAAGATATGTCAAAGTAGTATGTTAATACTGTGTGAGGAGCTAAATGCCTTCTCCCCCTTCTGTCATCACCGTTTCTATTGTCAGTAGGTAGCTAAGTGAAGTATGTTTGGAAGTTACATTTGGAACTGTTGCAATTCCATATTTTCCCAGCTTTCTCTAAGTACTTTTGGGAAGTGCTGGTTCCATTCAAAATGAAAACAAAAAATACTGTAAGGGGTGGTTTGGCCAAAATGCTGATCTCGTGTGAAATGATGCCAGACCACATAAACTCTGTGGCACTGCTTGGTACCTCAGGAAAACCCCAGCCAACAGGGCCAGGTTTACTGACCTTCCCCTTAATTCCCTGGGTCATGTTCTATGCCTGCTGCTGCTCTGGGTAAAGTAGAGTTGCTGGAAACATGCAGACCAGAAAGTCTCTTAAGTTAGTGAGCAAATATTTGGTGAATGTTTAGGCTATGTTCTTCAAAAGGTGTCTCATGTACGGACACTCTTAGCCCACTCAGGGTGGTGTTCTGGGGTGGAGGAAGGTTTGCTCGTACATACTGTGCTCTAACGACACTGCCATTATAGAACTGCTCACAGGATCATAGCAAGCCAGCCTGTCATGGAGCAGTCCTGTTCAGCGTCACCTTGAGCAGGGAGCACAGGGCTGAAAGACCAGCAATAGCTCTGCCTCTTTAAAGTGACCATCTTTTTCAAATGCTATGTCAAGCAGAGCTTTACAGGACACAGAGATTCATGCTTTTAAAGCAGGCACATATTCTTGTGCATCTCCCACTCCTAAGAAGAGAACTAGAGAATCTTGCTTGAATTTAAAAGCCCTCAAGCATCTTCCTTGGTAGGTCTGTATGTACACTGCAATTATGCATGCATTAAGCACTAAATGAAAACAAAAGGCATTTAATGTTAATTATACTGGAAAGTCACCATATTGTGATCATACACAGCACCACTATTTCTGCCCAGCTAGATATACCACTTTCATGCAAACAACGGAACCAAATTGAATTACAGAAAAAGAAGCTACA
Organism: Phalacrocorax carbo; assembly: GCF_963921805.1. NCBI lineage: Eukaryota > Metazoa > Chordata > Aves > Suliformes > Phalacrocoracidae > Phalacrocorax > Phalacrocorax carbo. Next base: position 20,413,838 of record NC_087517.1, on the reverse strand, counting down.
TACTGACTCCCAGCAGTATGTTTTGACAAAACACTTTGTCTACTTAAATGATTTCAGATGCTGTAGTCAAAAGCCTTGACTGCAAATAATGGGTTCATAAAACCTATCTTTAAAATTTTACCTGACAGTAATGCTGTGCAAATATCTGCACTTCTGGTTCACCTTCTCCACTTGTTTACATCAGGATTTTAATAGAGTGGCTGTCACAGAACAACAGCTAAAGGCCACTGTTTGATAAGTTGCTGTAAAAATAGACTGTTTAAAATGAGAATTTCCTTCCTAAATTCAGCCATCACAAAAAGGTGGTAGTTAGGAAAATATTGAAGAGACAATTTCTAGGAGGACCGCAATAAAGTCTTTTTGAGTTCAGTGACATTCTAACCAGCAATGACTTTGTAAGAAACTACATTTCCCATCTGTCTTCAGTTTTACTGAGAACTGACAAAAATACAATGAAAACGGATAAAAGAGATAGATAGATAGATAGATAGATAGATAGATAGATAGATAGATAGATAGATAGATAGATAGATAGTTATTTCTTTTGGATTGGCTCACTTAGTCTCCATTGATTGTATTTGAAGAATAAATTGACTACTTCTCCTTAACCCCCTGAAGAAAGGATTTAAACACTCATGAAAGCCTCCAAAATTTACCTGTAGAGCAAAAAACTAACCAAAGATCTTCCGTCAGTCAGTGCCCTACCATTGAGCTGCTGACTTTCCCCACACAGAACGGCTGTGCAGAAGGTAGCTGGATGCTGATGGCCCTACATGACCTCCAAGCTTGCACATCCAAGGCCCAACTCGCAAGAAGCCACCCTACACAGCAGCAAGTCTACACTGAATTGCTCTCATCATGCAAGGTATGAGGTATGGGGAGGGAGTGTATTTTAGCCTCTCACTTCTTTCCTGAGGAGAAGGCATGATTTGGAGGGAGGTTTACTTTGCTCTGGCAAGAGGAGTGTGTAGAAACTGCGGTGCTCTTCTGTCATGAGGCAGAATTGTACATTTCTGAGTTTTCTCAAAAAGAGAGAGACTCCCTATCATCTCTAATAGCTGGTTAAGTGGCATAGCTGAATCCTATCTGAATTCAATATCATGCAGAGTAAGATTTCTATGGAGCCACTTGTAAAGGAGAATTTCAGAGCCAGAAAGGAGGGGAGAGAGGTGCAGAATGGCTTAATCGATTTGCTTCTTATTTGTGCCAAATGCGTCGTTGCTCTCTGTTGGAGATCTTCAGTCTCAGTAGATTTTTCCATAGCCCAAAGCCTTGGAAACAGTAAATATTACTTGTATGTTAAATATATACACCATGCTCCCTTGTATTTTGTATTTTACCAGGCCTACAGATATTTATGACCGCTTAGTAGCTATGAAGAATAAAGCAGTTATATAGTAGTGGGACAACCTTTTTTGGGTTTGGTTTGATATGTGCATTTATTTGGTTCCTTTTTTTTTTTTTTTTTTTTTTAGTATGCCCTGATTTGCTGTTGTGTAACTTCTGAGACAAAACTTCCAGTTTGGATGAGCTTGTGCCTGGTGCAACTCAAGGAAGAAAGACAAAACAAGAGCTGTAGTCCGTGAAAGCAGATATGAGACTGCTAAAGCCCATTCTGCCAAATTCTACTTGTGTTCACCTGTATTACTCTGGCTCTTGTGGCAGTATTATGGAAGAATTCCTTTTCTACTTACCCAGGGCTCATTTTATGAATCATTCATATTCATCCGTTGATCAGAATACCTCTTCCAGATGAGAGAGTTGGGCCTACTCTCAGGACTAATACCGCAAATGTCCTGCATGGTGCTCCAGAGCTACAACACTAATGGCTGTACTAGCAGGACTTCACAAATCTCTGGAGTTCCCACTGAAATTGGAGCCTTAATGAGCACATACAAATCTAAGCCAGAGCACGGCACCCCCCCAACAAAAAAAATGTTGACCTAGAGTCTGCACAGGTGGGACCATGGAGGAAAAAAACTGAATACTTTCAGTTCTGCTAAATCATTTGGAAAAATAATTATGATTATTTAATGAAGAGTGAATTTTATAAAACATTAAGGGACTTCATCATGCAGAAGGGGCTATGAAGCAAGTTCAGTAGGTTTGAGGTCAGTAAAACTAGGCAAATATCCATTGTTAGCTCTAACAAGACAATATATGACACTGCAAAGGCTTTAAATACTTATTTACACCACAAACAATAACAACAGCTTCATGTCCCTGTGTTTGTTCATTCCCTCCTTATGTTTTCTGTGAACCCATGCAGTTATTGCAGGGGATTGGACCCATGCTGGCTGCTTTGGGCAGTACTGTCCCTGCAATGCAAAGGGCACAGAACTGGTGTGAGCACCTGTGAAACCCATCTGTGCACTGGGGTCCCTAAAGCTGCAAGCCCCTTCTCCTCTCCTCCTCCTGCCTCTGTGGGCTGCAGAATGCCCCCGTCAAGGAGGCAGATAGCCACACTAGACCTTTCTGCCTTTAGCTTATCAATACATAGTACTAAAGGAACAAAATAGCTCCATTTATTTCTTGCATTCCAAGAGCTGCTGAAGACATGCATTAGGTGCTGTGCTTAGACCATGCCCTCAAAATCCTTTTTTACAGACAGTACTAGAATGCCTATAAATTGTCAGCATGGTTATTATTAAATAATTTGTACCTGTGCGTTGACTTCCGGCAAAGATTGTAAAATGCTTTGGCATTAAGAGAAGCCTCTCAATGTTTTCTGAGGAAAGAACTATTTCTGGTCAGGACCCTATGGGGAGATATTGCTGCCATTTGGTTTTCTCTTGTCTTGTCTGGTTCAATTCCCAGTCTCACTTTTTAAACTCTTTTATTATTATGATTATTACTATTATTACTCTTATTACAGTAAAAATACAAAAGTCTGGATTATTATTTAGTCCCTGTCTATTCTACCCATGACTTTTAATGTCCCAGAGAAGAGTATAAGAGCATAATTTTTTTTGCTCATTTGCTGTATGTAAGCCATCTTCATGAAAAAGGGGATCTTAGGTATAGATCTGAAATATAGATCTGATTTTTCTTTCTTCTTTTCCTTTTTTTCCTACTAAAAGTACTTGTTTAAAAAGAAGGATGATAAAGTACAGTGAGACTCAAAGATACTGAGAAATCAACTCACCTGATACACTGTGGGAAGGGATTTAAGAGTATAGCCCCAAAGCATGTGCTAGAACCATCAGTCAACAGCTCTGCTTCTTATGGTAAGTTGTTATAAACCAAGAGTACCTGAGAGATGTGTAAGGAAAATTAAGATTGCATATTGATGGAAAAAATGTAAAATACTCTGAAATATAGGAGATAGGGTGATGGAGACTGACCCCAGTCACCTATTATTTGTGTAATTTTAATTACTCTCCCTTTAATTTAAGCAGCTGACACACACTTTCAGTGGTGTTCAGAAAGTTAATAGGGCAGCTGAGTAAGGATTTTAAGGTCATATTCTTGTCCTTTGATGCTTATTTTATTTATTAGGTGCTGCATTAATATTCTTATGATTACAGAAATGATCATTTATGTATGTAATGAATCTTACAATAGTATATAGTAATTGTAATACTTATTGCTTAATATGTTTTCTCATCCTTGAGTCTTTAGCACTAAACTGACAAAAATAAAACAGCATTTATATCAAGCTTCTTCATTCTTTACATTATTTCTTAATTATGGTATGTATTCATCAGATTGCTGACAACCGTTTTCCTGGGTGTCACTCTTTCTTTGATTCCACCCTTCCCGACTGAAATTAAAATATTGACAGAAATAATTTTGCATGAGCAGTAGAAAATTCAAAGAGGCATTTAAAGTAGAAGAGCTTCTACATTTATCAATTCTATATCTGTGCAGTTGTCTCTGGTTTCCAGGTACATAAACAGTAATGTGAGCAAAACTAGTGTGCTGTCTCATCCATGTCATGCATGTAGATAAACGATGGCACGAAACTGAAGTTCATTTTTTTAACCCGAACAAACCATGATTTGCCTTATAAAAATGGAGAGAATCTGATGTTTCTGGGCCATTATATCTTCAGGGGTGATGGAGAATGGGGATTGGTAGGCTACCAATGTGCATGGAGCTTGGCCTGCTCATTTTTATAAATTTTCCTCCCATTTATCTGCCTCCTCTATGCAGCTCTGTTCTTCTTCATCAGCACAGCGCAGGAAGGAGCGACAAATATGGATCATGGAATTGGCTGGAGACTGGCCTGCAAGTCACAGCAGTGGCTCTCGAAAATAAAGGTGGACAAGAAAAGCATCCTCCAAGCACTTGGTTTTCAAGCTGGAGATCCCAGAAGGGTTCTCCACTGTGCTAGTTTTGTCTGGGGTAGAGTTAATTTTCTTCATAGTACCTAGTTGCCAGCTGGGGTTAAACCACAACATCCATGCAGGAAGAGATGATGGTGATGTGGAGACAGGGCAGTTCTGGGACAGCCCTGATGAGCCCATTGCAGCAGGGAAAGAGGGATCTGCCATGCTGCTCCCCACAGTGTTTGCCTTCTGAAGACATCTCTGCACTTTTCTGCCCCTCCAGGCAGGTCCCGTTCACCCACCACTCAGCTGGGCGTGGGACCTGCAAAGGGGAAACTCCCCATTTCCACCCCTCAGGCAGAGACATGCCATCGTACAACACCATGCCTCTCACACCTGAGGTTGGTAATCAGAGTTTAAGGCAATGGGCACACTAATGAGGTGTGTCAGAAAAATTAAAACTGGACTCATGACTGTGAAAATATTTCTTGTAATTCCTTGTGTGATTTTGTGAATACTTTTTTTCTGCATAGGCACAATTAATTGCTTTTCTCTTTAGAGGTTACCTTCTGATGGACCTTGTAAAACCTTGTAGATTTTATAAACAACAGTGCATGTGTGTGTGATGTAGTGGCACATGTCAGTAAGTATTCTTTATTTTAAATTCATTGCAGTGGATCGATCTCATAATGTTAACAAATCTTTTTACATATCATCCTTAAATGTCTATTCAACTTAAACAGCAAGGTTTAGATATTGAGCAATGGGTAATGAGATCATGGTCATCATTAGGATCTGAAGAGTTATAGAGATATGAGGGGGAGTGTGTTTTCCTGCTGTCAATGAAGATTGTAAATCCTAAATCAGACAACACTGTAGTAATATCAAGACCCAGCAATCTAAAGGTGGCATAAAAAATTCAACAGCAGGAAAGGGGCAGGCTACAAAGAGTCAGAACTGCTTAGCACTTCACTGGGTATGCGTGTGTGGTCAAGGCAAATTTCAAATATATTGTATTGTCATCCTTCTATATTTAGTTGCACAACTGTGAGAAAATTCAATCTTCATACAAATAGGCCTGTGGAAATGCTCATCATTTTAATCCCAGCATGCTAATGCCCCGTGTGTGAATATAGATTTCTCAATTAAACTAAAGTAATTTGATGAAAGAACAAGTCTCACAGGTGCAAGTAAAGGTTTCAATAACAACAGCCTCAGCTATTTATTGCTGGAGAAGTGTTTTCCACTGGATGGTGCATGGCTGAGGCTTAAAGATGTACGTGGATTCTTTGCTCAGATGCACCCCAAAATGTACATGTTTCCATGGGAAAGCCATAAAGCAGTCCACAACTTGGCTATCTATGAGAGTGTATCTCTACATCCCACAGATTTAAATTTCTGAGGCCCCCTTGGAGCTAGTGCAGCGATATGGAGTTCTGATGCTTTTTCTGGGATCTCCTTTGATGTAGTTCTGTGCTGACTTCTTTATAAGAAGTATCCAGACCCACAGGCTATTTTAAGGCATGGGACAAAATGTGTGTCTCCAGCCAAAGAATAGGAATCATAAATGGGTGAAATGACCTCATGTTAATACAACCCGTGTAGCCTTATCTACCACAGTGTTTTATATTTTTAACTACTGGATATTTATAAAAAGTCACCATCTCTATTGGCATTTGACAAAGGACACAGTTAAATGGACCTGGCATTTTCTTATTCATGTTGTTGAGCTACTTGAATTAAGGTTCAGGCACCATATGATACTGTGTATTTTATGGATTAAAAAAAGACCTAATTCTTGTGTTGACAACAAGATCTAACATTTCTTCCTGAGAAGTTTGACTTAGTTCTTTTTTACAAATGTAAAAATACTTTTTCCAACTCCTCAGTGACCTTAATTTTAGTGCTTCATCTCACACAGGTATGTGCCTTGCTTGTACATGTCTTTATGGATGCACTTTCCAGAATACATGAGAATTTTATTTTAATTACATTTTTCTCTGAATAGTACCACATTATTTTCTCCCTTTCTTTAGTTTGTTCATTTTTAGGCCATAAATATTATTAACCCACAGAGATTTGTTTCTGCTTTCTTTAGTTAATTAAAGACACCATTGGATTTATCTTGTGCTACCACCAGGAGGGCACAAAAAGTGAAATATTGTATTACTAGATGGTTCATTCATTAGCATAAAATAATCGGTGCTTTTGAATACCAGCACTTCAATATCTCAGGTTTGTTGTTTTGTGATTCCATCTAGGAAGCAGCAGCAGCAGTAGAGGGATAAAGAAGGGAGAGACAGACCAAGAGAGAAAAAAAGGCAGAAAGAGGGAGAGCAAAACAGCTGTTAAAATTTGCAGGTTTCCTTAAGAAAAGACACAGGGAATTTGATGGAAGGGAGAGTGCATGAGTTAAGCTTGCCTGGAGACATATCTAACTGGCACCTAGAACATAATATGGGCGTAAGCTAAAGTAATTCCTTACCCTGCTACTAACAGAGATTGAATAATTACAAATCCATTCTTTCTACCACATGACTTCTCCATTTGAGGGAAAAAACTCCCAAACTATCATATGGTCCTGACAAATATTTCTACTGATTCCATTGTTTGAATGTTTATCAACGCAAAGTAATATTATTTTTCCAAAAGGGATTATGGCCCATGATAACATACATAAATACATAAAGACACATGCAGACATTTAATGCATATTGCACCTACTTAGAGAGAGCTTATCACCGAATGTCAAAGAATACAGATTTCTCCAGAAGCTGCTCAGTGTCTCTCTTACTCCCCTGGGGTCACAGTCCTATTCATCTTTGTCCTGGGACACAGGTCTGCTGTTGGCCCAGATTGGGTAGAAGACTTTGGGTCACCTGTAGAGAGACCACATGGCTAGGCATTATCCTGGGCCTCTTTCAGAACCCTTTTCCCTGGGTATTTCTCCACCCAGGGAGAACCACCTCTGAGCTTTTCATGATTGTATGAAAAATTAATAGGACTCTGAGCCACATTGCCTTTTCTTCCTAATTGCATCAGAGTGTAGGAAGGTGAAGCAATGATATAATATGGGAGGGAGAGGCTCCATGCCCAAATCAGGGAAATCCACTTACAGAGGGTCTCCCTCTGTGTACAGATGCAGGTGGTGTGACCTATTTCTGGGATATTTTTTTCCATTTTTGGGAGAAACACCAGTAATTCATTCTTCTTTTCAGAGGAATAAAATAAGAACCCAGACACATTGATTATTAATCATTCATTTGGGGACTCTCCTCCCTCTTGACCAATGACATAATCTTCAGTGAACAATATGTATACTGTAATTGACATTTGCACACACAAAAAAATCAGGTTATATTGTATGCATCTGCACTAATAAAAATAGTCATCTTTCAAATCCTCCTTTTCAAAGTCTCACTGAACAGACTTCGATATCTAGATAGCATTTATTTTGACCTTCACCTCTCTGATCTCGCTGCACTGGGGAACTGTACAACAATACAATATAATAGAAGCATACTTTATTAAAATACACATTTAGGCTGCAATCTTCAGGCGCTCCAAAGTTACGAGCACAAGAAGCATTGCATCCATTTGGAAGTTCAGCCTCCTTAGGCTTCACATAAAATGCCAACTATACAAGTCACTCTGAAAGTCAGTTGCATAATTATCTTCTAAACAGCACTGTTGATGTGTTGTGTAACTGCAGTAACTCAACAGGTCATCCCAAACTGAGTCTATGCTTCTACTTGTTTAAGATCCCTGTTTTTCATATCATAAATAATTTAATGCTGTCTGTTACGGTACCCAAGAGTTATAGACAAAGATCAGTCACTCCTACTTGCAGATGAGTCACTATTTTAGCATGGCCTACTTCCAGAATTTTTTTTTGCTTTTATTTGCTTTTCTTTGAGCGAGAATGAGGACATATACCAGTTGCTACTTCAATTGTATAAACTCTGGTTTCTTTCATAAAAGACACCCAGATGCATATGAACATTTGAGTAATTAGGAGACACATATGTTCATTATTGTTAAATTGTTTTATGTAGAGATTGTGTTTTGGTTTTAGTAATCCTAATGAAAAACATCCAGGCTTACAGCAACCAATTAGCTCATGAGAATTCAGGCTTTTGTAAAAATATTAGCCACTAGATAGGAATCTTAGTATTCATGTTAAAAGAATAACCTTTTTTGTGTGTTCAGGTGTGCTACAGAGAGCAACTATATTTGAGGCTGATGGAGCGATTGTGGAGGAAGCGGGATGGGCCAGAGAAGGATGAAGAGCACTAGGAAGGAGTACACCTTTGAGCACAGGGAGGGCTCCATGCTCTTAGTATGTATTTTCTGGATTGTGGTAAGTGTAGGAATCACAACAGAAAGTGCTGCATTTTACTTTAAAAATAACATACTTAAAATAATGCATTTACAGAAATTAACTTTGTCATAAAGGTATTCTCTTGGATGATGAATCATCAAGCACTATTACTTTAATCAGTGACTCCCCGCAGAAACAAATGCTGAAATGTATGAGAAAATATTAGTCCTAATGATTTTCCTTTGGAAAATATTACTAGTATAGTAATTTTAATTAAGGAAGAATTTAGCACTTTTGTATTTGTATTCCTGATGTCAAACTCTTTTGTTATCACACTTACACCTCTGTTATTAATGTTAGCCATGGTTTGCAAAAGAGGAAAAGCTAGTTATCAATTAATAATTCAGGCTCCATAACTGTCAGACCTCATTATTTTAAATAAGGCCTGGTAGTTCCAGTTGTAACTGGCTAATTGCATCATTTAAACTTAAACTGTTGGAATATTTAATATAATTCACAATTTTAAAAACTTTTAATACATTCAGAACTATTGTAGTACATAGGGCAATTTGCTTTAAATCAGGCTGAGAGAACAAAGAGACAGTCAAGTTGTGATATAAGTCCTCAAGTTGTTAAAATAAAAAGAAGAAAAACTGGTGAAACTGATATATCCAGTAGTTCAAATGAAACCCTATCATTAGAGTGAAATTATCTAAAATACTTGTAAAAGTGGAAGCTGAAAAAATTAAAACGCCTGAAACTAATGAACTAAGATGTAACCTGACACTCAATGAAGCTCTGTTGCAAGACAGTACAAATGCTGTCAATGAAAATGTTTCCTTTTGTGTAGCCGTCTTCTCTGCTCTGGTTTATTTTCCGGCAGTAAACATGTAATTCCCAAAGCAGCTACAAATAGATGCCATGGTGAACTTCAAAAAAATTGAACCACTGTTTTTCCAAAAGGACCCAGGGAAATAAATTACTTTCATTTGTTAATAATTTTAATTTCTGATTAGATAATTTTAACAATATTTTAATTTGGTTTGGTTTATCTGATAATAATTTACCCTTAGTAATACAGACTTGATAAAATGAGAAGGAAATACATTTTGCATACACTTTTCTCCACAGTGTATGCCAAACAGGAAGAGTCAAGGGTCATTCATAAACTAGACTAATCTTAAAATGCTGTTTTCATCTTTCTCTTCAGCTTCATTCTCAGATCACATCCAGCAGTTTATTATGTGTATCCAGCAACTGTAAAGTGAGAGAGGTTAATATTTACTTTTAAATGTGCCTAATAAAAAAAGACAGTACAACTCAGGCCTGTCCAGAAAGCTATTTCTGTGTAACACATTAAGATTTGTACAGTAAAGGAACATTATCCTAATTTTCCAGATGGGACACTGAAGTTCAAGGTAAGCTATATACAATTTCTGTGGTCTCTCTCCCCCACATACTTCTGAAACAAAGCTAATTTATCAGGGACTCAGGGTCTGGTTTACACTTTAATGGGATGCTGTAAGAGAAAACATGGTAGACTACCTGAGTATTGTAAAAATGGAAAAAGCTATATCTGCTGTCTCTGGAATCATACCAGCATATTGTTTCTTTTTTGATTTAATGAAAAACAAACAAAACAAAACAAAACAAAACAAAACAAAACACCACGAGCCTCAGCTCTCATGGTGAAACTATACATTTCAACACGCATATCCATTAAGAACATCATTAAAGCTGTGGAGGTTACACAGCAAGGGCTTGGATCTTATCCGATATGTAGCAGCCTTGCATTGCTGGATGTCTTGTAAAAGCCACCCCTACATTTCTGCATCATACTGGAGGTCATTACAGAATACATACAGAAACTGTATGTGTTCTTGTGTTTGAGAGAAGAATCGGTGCGCCACACAGATTAGCTTCCCAGGTTTTCCACATGCTGAAACTGAGCCATTTCTACTTGTGCAAAAACCACATCTAGCAATAATTGGTCCCCACAGAGATGCGTATTCTCACATTCTTCTGAGATCTGTAAATTAAAAGCCCAGGTTTCTTGGGAGATGTATCTCTTAAGAAGACAGACAGCATCAGGTTGAGTTTTGCAAATCTTTGCTTAAGGCACGTTAAAGGACCATAAATATTCTCTCCCCACCCCTCAATTCTAACCTCCCTCTTCATGGGAGCTTGGCACTCCCTGAGCAGGAGTCAGCATGAGGTTTCTGCAGGTAAGTCAATTAAATTTGAAATTTTCCATGTTACCTGTATTTGGACTAGAAACATAAGCAAGCTACCATAATTATAGGCTTGGAATGTCTTGTTTTGCCAGTTGCTGTATTTATTTTATGGTAATCACAAAGACAATGGTTCTCCCTTCTCAGAATGTGACAAGTGTTATGCCATAAAATGCTAAATAACTCCTGCTGTTAATAGTTTGAGTACCAAAAAGAAGTCATGATATACCTACTATGGTCAGGTAATATATCATGAAGAGGAAGGTAGAAGAGACTGAAGATGATGCATCACATGTGATCTGGGTGCCTACAGTTGTTGTAAACCTTTACTATATCATTATGGATAGTTCTAGATCAACTCCAAAGTCCTAAGTTACCCATGGTTAGACAGGACTCTCTGGTGCTTCTGGTGGTTAAGAGTAGTGCTTTAGGTGTCACATTTGAGATCGGCATTCAGAGGTGGAGGTGCCCCAACAGGGTCACAGCTCTGGCACTCAGTGCCTGCAATCTCCTTTCATTTCAGGGTTTCTTACCATCTTAGCTCTGGTTTGGTTATTGAAGGATTTTTATTAGGTAAGTACCTCATATTTTAACTATTGGGGAACCACAGGGTTAACACCTGGAGACAATGGATTCATAGCAGGGAATAACTGGGAAATAATGGTCCTTAGATGATATATATTTTCATAGAATCACACAATGGTTTGGGTTGGAAGGCACCTTAAAGATCATCTAGTTCTAACCCCCTGCCATCGGCAGGGACATGTTCCACTAGACCAGGTTGCTCGAAGCCCCATTTTGTATCATAGTATGTCCAATGACATAATAATATTCACAACTGTATACAGGCAAGACAAAATAATCTAACAATACTCAGGCTATAAATTTGTAAGGCTTAATGAAAAGAGCATTAAAATCATAATAATTTTGAAAGTCATGATGTTATAATGATATTTCTAATTTAAATCCATACTGACACCACTCCATAGTCTTACAGTGTTTTTTTTCCCTGTGTTATCTGATACAAATGGGATACAGTCAAACAAAAATTAGTAAAACAAGTTGCATTTTAGAGGAAGAAAATATTTGCTTTTCTTGTCTTGCAGTGTCTGGAGATTTCTTCAATTGTTTACTGTGTTCACTTTCTGTAAGCTGTTGTCAGCTCAGCTGTCTGAACTATAGCTTCATTTTAAAATATTTTTCTCTGAAAAAATACCAGCTAAGTCTCTGAATGTTTTATGTCTGCAGCCACATCAGATACCACAACAAAAAGGAGACTTATTCTTGTCTGTCTTGAAGTTACCCAGCATTGGCTTCACCCTTGTCAAGGGCTGGCTCCCTGTACAGAAGCTGACAGTCAGGTTTGGGGTACGCTAGATGTGTTTCATCAGTGAAAGGAATCAAGTTCTGTTTGTGTACAGAGCATGGTCTTAAAGTCAGTGATTTCACTGACAAAAAAAAAAAGACATATTTTTTCTTCGGAGCTGCAGACACCTGGTTGAAAAACACAGGGTAACCAGAGGCATACTGTAAGTGGTAGGTGCAGATATAACGGGTAGAGTGTTCCTATTGCGCATATTCATTCTGAAGGGTCATTCAAAATGCCTCTCTACAAAAAAGCCTGAATGTAAATAATGTCAACTGTCTATGAAAGCAGGTGATTTAGGTCACTGAGCAGTGTACATTTGTTAAATTATATTATTCCTTCAAATACTTAACGTACATCTGAGCTATTCACTCGTTAGAGTGAGGAGAGGCAAGGAGAAAAGAGGCTTGTTTTACTCTGCTTGTCTATAAAATCTTCACTATGGAGAACCATCCACTGGTTTTGAAAAGAAGGCAAACAAATGGAGGCATGCAGTGCCATTGAATATTACAAAAATGTTTGGAAAGAGAGACTGCGCATGATCTAACCAAAGAGGGAGATCTGAAGCTAAGTGCAAATTATAAGATACTGAAATGCATGTATCACTTCAGAACTGTGAGAGTGAGGCAAGGTTTTATTATTGTAATAAAAATATCACCAAATGTCTCATCATTCTTAGATCCATTCTTATTGCATAAAAGAAACAGACCTGAGGAAAAAAAACAAACAAAAATAAAACAAAAAAAAATCAAGAAAACTCATTCTTTAAAGGGTATATAAAAGCTGGAAATTGAGTTGAATTTCAGGCATTAAAATTTGCCATTTCACAGTTTTGATTGCAATCAGGCAAAAGTTTTGCTCAACTACCCCTTGTATCTTTTCTCCACAGTGACCAGCAATTACACCTGCACAACTGGGCCAAGGAGACTTCTGAAATTTTGCAGGAGAGAGGAATGCTGTACAGGAGACCTCCTCCTCATGAGTTTTGCATTCGACAGTCAGATCCAGTTGCACACTGTCTTGCGGGGGCCCAGGGACTCTGGTCTTAGCTCTGTTAGGGGGTATGTAGGAGAAACAGGTCCCCGGAGCCATGCTAACCCACCAATCAACAGGATCTTGCAGACCAGCCCAGCTTTGCTGTGGAAAAGGCTTCCCTCATTACAGACAGCTGCTTGGGATGTCAAGGTAGGGCAGCAGCCAGAGTCACTGTGGCATCTGTTGTGCAATGTGACTGCTTACCAGCTTAGAAATCCTATAATCAAATGTGTTTCAGCATGGGAAGATGCTGTTACTCTTCTCTCTTTTGCAGCAAATTAGAGAGAACTCAGCTGTGGATAAACACTGCTTCTTACTGTGTTTTCAACACAATCCTTTTATGTGTATGTGCATCTCACCTGTGAATATTCCTACACACGCATTTTAAGTAGGGAAACACTCAGCAACAGACGCATTGAGGATAATTCTTTTGCCAGTTACAAAGCTACCAGGAGTGCTGTAGTTGAACTCTGAGTATACAGCAGTGAGCTGAGGTAGAGAACAACAATTTTTGTCACAGCCGGTCACAGCTGACATTTCTGTTCTTGATCCACTGAATCATCTGAATCCTGTAAGAACATTCATCATGGAAATAGTCTGAGGCAGAGAGATAGTCTGAGCTCTTCTACAGAATCTATTCTTGACCCAATCTGAAATGTTAAGAAAGGGCTCTGATAGCTACATATATTCTCTTCACTCATAAATAATAGGGGTGCACCATTTACTGGTCCTAGTCCTTGTGGTTGCAGTGGGATTGTCACTGTTTTATTAGTTACATTTGCACTTTCTGATGTTCCTGTAAAACAACATTCTGTTTCAGGAGATGGGCCTGTCAAGGAAGCAGGGAGAAGGTGGATGGCATGATGAGTGGCTTCCAACACTTTGTTTATGTCTCCACAGGGTGGAAGTATTTTGTTAACTCTGCAGTCTCAACGTGGATCAGCCACTGCTGCCAACATAAATATTTTCAAATATTTCACTGAGAATTGCTGCAAGCCTACAGGAAATTTTCTGCCTATATGACTGAGATTGTGTCTCCTTTGATTTCAACTTGATTTAATTTCGTAGAAGAAGAGACAAATACAGGATGAGTGATAGTGCAGCCCTCCAACTTGCATTATTGATACTTCCAAAGTGTCCGGTTCAAATGGGGGCAGAATGTTAACAGAACTAAGAGTATCAGTCTAGTGGCTGAAGGACAAAAATAAGCTGCCTTTTTGATCTTTGCTAGTCAACAAAAGCATGCTTTTCTTGCTCCAGAAGTCTTTCATGTGAGAGAAAATGGACAGAGATGAAAACCCACATCTGATCTGATGCTTTGGCAAGCTGTATTTTTGTACACCCACAGGAGATGAAGATTTCTGGCCTTCAGAATAATGGACAGAAGTAAAACAGAAGTCCCTTTCTGCTATGAAAAAGTCACTGAAAAAGTTTATTCTGTGTATAAAACATGCTCTTTATGCAGAGTTATCATTAAATACCTGGCTCCGTTGAAATGAGGTTGGTCAGAAAATTGGAGGCTCTGGGCATAAGCCAGACCCTCAGTTCTCTAAATCGATCACAGTGTGAGCCTTAGAAAAAATATTCACTACACATGTCATCACTTTTCTGGCAGATTTTGTTTGGAGAAGCTGGATCAGGCAGAGCTGGAAGCCTGATAGGTTGCTCTAACTGTTGACTTGGAGGACATACAGCTGAATCTGAGCAGGTGATTCAAAATTATTTTTCAGAAAAATTTAGTTTCTTATTTCCTGCATATAAAATGCCTGTGAGCAAATCATCAGTTTCATTAATTCACTAATTGTTCTAACTTACTCCACATATCCTTATTGAATTTTATTACCTTAGAATGGAGCGGTCAGAAATAATTTGATGAAATATTTGCATTAAATATTTGTCCCCGCTTTCATGAGCATTACTGTCATAATGAAGATAAGAAGATGGGGAAATCTGTGGGTCTTTGATATTTTCAATCAATGGGAACAGATTAGGGACAAGGAAGAGAAAATGAGGATTAGGGAATTTTAGAAAAATAAACCTGTGAACAGCTCTTGGTTTTTGTGGCAGAAAAAGAGGGACTGCAGTACATTCATTTATCTCATGTTTAGAACACATGTAACAATCTGTTATTCTCCATGGGTCACTCAGGTAAGGGGCAAAGCCAAACCCTGCTGCCCTGGGGCTGGACTGCAGCATGGTGGAGAATGAAGAGCAGGTGAGAGAGAGTTTCATGGGAGAGGCGATGGCCAACTGAAGTTTCTCTTCTGTGAGTTTTACCTTTTTCATCCTGCTTGACATTTCTGAGACTGAGCTGTATTACAGATTAGTAGCCCATGGCAGTAGGCTGGAGAGATGAGATTTTAGTGCGATATAGTACACAGGCACAGGGGGGAAAAAGCAAAGAATATGTGTGAAAAATTGAAATGACAAGGTCACGTTGATTGCTTGATTGTGGGAGCTGCTGTGGTAGTTTGTTGCATTGTGATTAGGGACGGGCCAGCTAGCATCAATGAGGCGAGAGCTGGTCTGAACCTTCAGCCAATCCTCTAACCAGACCAAAGAGGAGCCTGAGGTAAGGCTAAAACACATCCACATTGATGGTTTTTGTTTCTCAGCTTCAGCGTAATGAGTTTCAGCTTCTGATAGTTTAGCTCAGAACAGAAAGCAGGAATCTAGAAAAACTTTCAGGACGTGCATACAGTCTAAAATCATTCCATCTGGAAAACTTGATAAAGACAGTTTTATACCAATCCCAGCCTTCCATCCATAACAAAGAGCTTCATATCCCCATTAATAACCATTCCATTAGCAAAATCAAACCAAGTCTGCAAAGCTTTCAAATTCCAGCACAGGGTGTTTTTTTTAATTATGAAGCCTTCAGCTGAGATGCCAAGCTTCTGTCAAAGGGTGCGAGAGAGTAGTATGCATACGAGGACTTGCAGTGGGAACTGCACTGAATTAAGCGTACGATCCCTCTGTCAGCCGTTTTTCTTCTCTTTGGCTTTATCCTGTGGGAAGTAGCTTTACATTCAGATTCAGACTACAAGGGATTCTACGAAAGCTGAATTTCTGCACTGGCCGTGTTATTCTGTGGTGTGTCACACTCCCTGCAGCGAGGGCTAAGTTCTTCCTATTTTGTTCAGCTTCTGTCTAATGCAGACAAAATTCCTCCTTCTCACAAGGACTCCAGGAGAAAGCAAAGGCAGAGAGCAAGGGCAAGTGGAGACAAGCAACGCAGTTTACCTTGGACTCCCTGTTTTGAAACACTTGCCAACCTCACTGAGGTAATAGTTGTGATTTGGTTGAATAACAAAATCCATATCTAGTCTGTTTCTGAAAAGTGGAGTCAGCAGTGTAGGATTCCTCTCCTCCGTTTGCGTTAATAATGTCACTGCTCGGTACTTAGTTACGGGTATTTGTGATGATACAGTGGGACAGAAATATACAGGAGTCCAGCGTGGCTTGAAGTGGCATCTCTAGGAGTCACTAAAGTAGTGACCTATATCTGTATGGGAAACCTTTTTCCTGACTATTTTCATCCTCAGTGTGCTTTACTGCATGAAAGCTGCATCTCTTTGAACTGTGGCAATTCAGAGCAGAAAGCAGCTTCTCCAGCTGAGGCTGCAGGGAATGCTCTGCTATGTGGGGACTGGAAGCATGAGGATGAGCAGAGCTTCTTACCCATCTCACTTTCTCTGGATAAAGAGTTGACTCTTAACTTGTTTTCACTTCTTCCCCACCCCTCCCCACCCCCCCCAAAAAAGTGTATAGTAGAGGAAGAAGGCAAAAAGTCTGCCAAAGACTTCTTTTCTCTTGTTGTTTACCTGCAGGTAAATGAATGTGACCTACCACTTGATGAAATCTCATTTATACAGGATGAAAACAGCAGCTGGAATAAACAGAAAAAGAAAAGAAGAAAGATGCTTTCTTCTTTGGATGCAAATTTTCTGTAATGAAAACAAAACTTGAAATTACCCTTGCCTGTGATTTCAAAACATATAGTTTATTCTTTAGCTCCTATTATTTTTTTAATGCTCTGGACTTCCACAGTCCAGGTGAGTCACCACAATTCTTGACCAATTCTCAGCCATTTCTGCAGATTAAATGATGCTTCTGAAAACCTGAAAAGATGATGCAAAGCTTCAGAGCTCTGTTGATATGAGTTGATATCTGCAAACAGTGTCCAATGAACTCCTTATTTGATGCTTTTTTCGACTTTGCAGTTATCACAGTCAGATTTGTTCTTGAAATGGATTTACTTATATATAAAAAAACCCAGGCATTATATGGCTGCATATATAATACATAGATTTCTTTTTCAGGGAGTTTAAAGACGACACATGACTTTGATGTTATTGAAGCTTGTGTCATAATCATCAAATGGAGCTGGTGCCAAATAAACCAGATGGAACTTTCAATCAACAAACTGTATTTATTTTTGATATCTGTGACTTATTTGTCATCAATGCAACTTTTAATAGGACAAGGTAAGAAGAAAGATCTTCTCCCAGAGAAAAAAGAGAGCCATTAGGAGCTCATGCCTTATTATTCGACCTAACAACACAAATAGATGATGTGGAAATGGGGAAGTAAAATAGCCAACTCCAGCTAGAAGGGATTTGCTCGATGCTTTCTGCTGGAGCAGAAGGTGGCATGAATGGTTACTTCATCCTCCTGTACTATGAAAAATTGCAGAGCATTTCTGTTTATCTGTGCACGTATTGCTTATTAATTATACTTTATTACATTGCTATACTAGCATATTTAATTTCTCTCTTTCTTTGCAAGAATATATAGTGTAGCTTTGCCTGTGTCTATATCAAATTGGTTTTATATACATGTTTGTATATATTGTATTGTATCCTGCCTGTAATAAGAAAGAGACAAAAAGTAAGGGGTTTGCTAAATAACCAATGTGTGTCACTTTTTTTCTGTATGAAGAATGACTTATGAAAAAGCCCTACAGCTATGACTTGTTTTGGCCTTCTAGAGAGATGCAGAGAGATAGAGAATATATATATAAAGGAAAAATACACTCTTATTTAAACAGTTTGATTTTTTTTTCTAAATATCTTTTCCCCCCCTCTTCCTCTCTCTTTTTTTTTTTTTTTTTTTGTAGTGGTAGTGCCTGTCTTTTCTGCTAAGTGAAGACGGATAATCCAAAATAATACTCCACTCAGTTTCTCTTACCATATGAATGTATGAGGTCTACTGTATGAAAAAAGATGTTGCTTCTATGAAAGCTGTTCAACCTTATGTGTAATTCCTTCTCTTTTCTTTATTCACATGCATTTTCCTAAAAGAAGAAAAAAATATATTTTTTTTGCTATTGAGAGATGAAAATTCTGTATGCCAAATACTCTCATGTTTACAGAGAACAAGCAATACTACACATTCCTTTCCTGTGTCTGTACAGCCCCCTGCACTCCTCTAGCATTGGAGACTTTCTCCACTACTTACATGAGACTGCAGGCATGGTTGGACCCTGCTTCCTCTGCCCTTCAGAATATGAAGTTAGAACAAAGAAACAAAGATTTTTCCATTTGATTTTGATTTTTATATTTTGATCTCCTGAAGACAACTTTTGAACAAAATCTGATTTTTGTCTTACAATGTAGGATGTAACTAGAATCTCATGGTAATGAGCTGAATGAATTGTAAGGGGAAGTTTTCATACTTGATGTTGTAAATACATTTATTGTACCTCCACAATTGACTCTATCTGTAATTTTCCAGTAAAACTTTCTAACAGATGGAAGACTGTGTTTAAGACTGAGAAACAAGACCTTTCCATACAGCTCAGATTCTGTGTGAGAAGAACTTAATATCTGAGCACAGGGGAGTCACCTCTGGATTAATCTGGTAGACTCAGTCCAGTCCTACTCGGCTCTCCAAACCCAGCACTATAATCAGCAAGTCTCTACACAGAGTTGAAGAGTTAAGCAATCACAATGACTTAACCATCAACTTGACCTTTAAGATCCCTTCAGAGCAGGTTTGATCCACACTGATTTACTTTCTCTCTCAGACCATCAGATCTGTACTAAAACCCTGATTGACCAGAAGCCATTTTTTGATGCATTATGTTAGCAATGTCCCATGGCCCAACATGAAAACAGTGGGTGAAAGTCACACCTTACTGAAGTCAAAGGGGAGATTGCTTTCAATAGAACTGGGGTTTCACCCAGCAAACCCAACCGTCAGTGTTTTGGTCCTACCTATGCCTGAAGGTATGTGAAGCCTTCCGTGGTGCCCATCATATCATTATGTAAAATGTATCTTGCAAACTCCTGTGATGTCTTCATGACACTAATGTGCATTAAAAAATAGTAGTTTTAATTTTAAAATGTACAATGATGAAATAAATTATTTACTAGGTTTCTACAAAATGCTGTGTCGCCTGACATGGTAATTATATTTTTCTGTCATTCCTTTGGTAATGAAAGCCTTTACTTACTTGTAAGTTATTTTTTACTGAACATGAGCAATGCAACATATCAGGAAAAAAAAAAAAGTAAAACCAACATTAGGCAGTTATGTTACAGGCATAGGGGCAAATTACATAGGCATTTATGGTATTCACTGAAGCTTATCCTTGGATTTCCATAACTACTACTTTAGTCATTTAGTTCCATCCTTACAGTTCCTTCAAATGGCATTTCCATAACCAGCCATTTTCTGGGGCAGATGAATCAACTGCCTTTGTAACTCCTCCCTTTTTTGTCTGTAGGGATAGTTTTCTACCTATCTCTTGATCCAAATATGTGACATTCTTTCACAAAAATACTGAGGAACTAGACCTCTCTCTGTCCTGTAGCAATGGAGGATGCAGCTGCCTCTCTATATGTCAACTATATATAACAACAGTGATAGGCCAGTGCTACAAATATATTCTGCTTATTCTGATTTGACTCTTTTTCTGTCATGCATGAGATTTTATTTAGCTAGGAGACAACCTGAAAACAAATTCTGAGTACCTACACCTATGTACCTACTCCAGATTTTGAGGATGGGATAGGACAGGGCACTAGGAAGTGTATGGAAACAAACTCCTAAAAATCACAGCATAATACTCAACCCAATTAAAATTATAGAAGACCAAGTTCTGAGCATACCTTCTCCAAAGCAGTGTCATATGTAGCATATGACCTCTTCGTTGAGTTTTCTACTGACATGATGCTTTATGTATAGTATAAGTGGGTATATTCCCAGGCATGACACTTTCTCCAGAGCCATTTCCTTTTTTATGACATGCAAAACCACAGACGCTTCTTTACATATGACTTACTCTTATCCAGCCGGAGACAGAAAGAAATACCCTCTGACTTCTTCTGCTACGAGAAAGAGAGAAACTTAAAATTTAGATGGTCAAGTTGAAATACTTCTGGAAAACATACCATTGGTCTTGGAAACAAAAAATTCAAATATTTTATCATGTATTCATTTTAATATAATAATATAATATATAAAAACATATACGTTACTAAATATTATTATTACACATTATACTATATTTAGTACAATATACAATACACGATATATATACAATATACTAATTAATTTATATGTGTTTTCTACACTATACTATACCAATAATCTATAGAATATATATTGATTTTTATATATATTACAGAATATGTTATATAAACTATACATAACTGATTATATATAATTATATATATTAACATAGTCTATTCATTTATGTAATCTATTCACTGTATCTCTTGGGCAGGATTTCTAGGATATTATTATATTGTGCTAGCATGGGTGTGTTCTGCAGACACCAGTTTGCCACCAAAGACACTAATCACTGAGCAAAGTGGTATACAAACTCATATTGATGTTTTGTCTTTTAAAAGGAAGTAATTGACAGCAAAGCATATTTCAAGGTCTGGTTGCCAACATACTCAATTAAACAAAATTTGGAGGGGGAGGAGGGAGGGAGGCTGGAAACTCCCAGTCATGCTATGAATGTCAGCTATCTGTTGTCAGAGACCTGGTGACGTTGAACCAAACTGTGAAATATGTGTAATTTTTCTAAAACTGCTGATGATGTAGCACCAGATTTTTTTTTGTGTGTGTGTGTGTGTGTGCATGTGACTGCTTTTGACCATGACAGGTTTTCATAAATCTGGTGTCATTATAGAACACATGACTTGTGTCACCACTGCTACAACAAGAGAAATCCATCATGGATCAAAGTGCCAGGAAAAGTCCTATTCACTGTATAAGCCCCACTTAAGCTTTCCAAATACCATTTGAATGGAGTTTAAGTGGGCCATAGGCTGTTTTTGCTCCTGTACACAGGCATGAATTTTACACTGTGAAAACAAACTAAAATATAAAGCATTTTCTAATGTAACACAGAGCTATCAGAAGTCACAAGGCCATCCAGAGAGAGATATCTTTGCCAGTATTTTACCTTGAACACCATGTTGTTTTTTGTAGAATACAAAGAAAAACAATAAAACAGTCCAATATTGTTTTAGTACTTTTAACATTGGACCTTCAACCTGCATACAATATTATATCTATATGAACAGTTGTCTATACCCTTCTCAGATCACAAGCTCCTTGAGCAAGGCTCATGCCTATCTCCTTGTTTATACATTGCCCAGAGTGCTGCAAGATACAAAAAACCCCTTTTCTTCTGTGAGAGTTTCATTGTCCTCTGAAAAAAACCACATTTGTTTATTTTCATATGTAAACAATACATAAATGTGTAAACAGATATATATATTTGTTTACAGGAAAGTGATTGTGTCTTCACCATAATGCTGTCTTAAGAAGCCTCTTCAGATATACTGCAACATTCTTTTTTCCCTCACCATATTTAAATGCAATGCTAACTGCTATTTGTAACGTGCATATTATAACCAATAAAAATGTACAACCCTTTAAAATAACTATAGAATGAAAAAGCATGAAACGTGACTAAGAATTTAAAGTCTTTAGAGACATTTAAGTCACCCCATTCTTGGCAATGAGCAAAATCCTTTCTGTGATTGGTTTCAGTAAAGATTCCAGCATCAGCCTTCTTTCCCAAATCTTAAACATGTTTACTCAGAATTGCAGCCTATTATACCCATTTGTTTCAATGCACCAAAATAGGAAACTATGAGCCTCTAGAGACCAAAAATCCCTATTGAGCTGCTTTGAATCAGCTATGTGATCCTAAAGATCTTTTTTATTCCACTGATATTAATTTTTCCCTATTTCAATAAAACAATGGAAAATAAAATACTCTGTTCATCAAGGCACATGTACCTAATTTCATGTAATATTTCATTTGATATTGTCTCATTTTATTCTCTCTGATTCTGTTAAAAAAATCACTATAGTGGGAGAAAGTCAAACTAGAGATTATATTAGGCCGAGGCAAATGGTATTCACCTTTTATAGTCCCTATGTTTTATAATGAAGATACTTCATTGAAACAATGATGCATACTTCAACAGTTCCCTGGAGAGCAGTGAATCCTGTTTGGAGAGATTCATGAATATGTGCATTAGCACAATCCAACTGGAACTTGCCCTTAAAAACGAACCACAAGAGAAGCTGATCAGTTCCCGCTTATGTATATAATCAGAAGGTTATCATATTATCTTCGCCTCCACAGGGAAAAGCAGATGCATATTCTTCTACCACTTTAAGATGAGAAATGCCAAAGGAAACAATAATCTCCCCTTCCCTACACTTTCAGCAACATTTACTATATGAATCCAGAAAGACCTTTTAGAACAAGAGGTGGAGAATATACGATGAGTTCCTCTAAATGAGGATTTATTTTGCATATGATTAGTCATAGTGTAAACCTTTTAAAAAAAATTACATCTGCATTAATTTAGTCAAGGCCATCAATAAACCTGAAGTGAGTTCAAAGACTGCTATAGATGGCAGAGAGATGAGACAAACATTTCACAGAGTCAAGGCTTGCAAAGATATACATGAAGCTCTGTGTCCTGAAGATGAATGAGGAACACTTGGCAGTTCTTGAAGCAGTAGTTTATTTAAAGTACAAAGAATTCAGTGAAAAATACTTCTGGCCAGCAGTTGGTGCCCGGCTTTCAAGAAAAATGGCAGACCACCACTAAGCTAGTGACAATGATAAAGAATAGCCACATAGATTTGCAGATTTATCTTTAGGTTTGTAGCAACCTCAGCTCTATGAAAAAGGGTATAGCGATGAGACTCCTTACCACCTTTGAAAACAAACTAAAAAGAGCTACTGCCTTATGATCGTGTATAATATTAAGTGGTCATCACACATACCGGACAGTAGCAATCAGCTTTATAATCCAAAATGAGCAATCGTTTGATCTGAGCTTGGAAAGATTAAACAGTGCAATGAAACAGGAAAGAAAAACGAAATTATCAATCACCTCCTGGGCAAAACGTGCCACAGCCTTGTTACCACCTCCTCTATACACCCTGAGTCTGGAACACCTGTACCCATTTATACTGGTGGCTAATGATGCTAAATGCAAAGTAAAGTTTGCTTAAAAAGATGTCTTCAATTTTATTATGGCTAGGAAAAATCCCGATGCTACTGACTGGCATGTTTAATTTAAGCTGTCAAACAGTCATTACAGAGACATCTGTGAGAATGAATTTGGAGAAACTCTTACAAGATGTAGCTTCTTCTCACCAAAAGCCACAAAGGTTATAGCTTTTTTATTTTGGTTTTTTTTTTCAAGTATGTGTCAGGAGTCCAGCCCTGTTCTTTGCAGTCCAAAGATCCTGCATACAAAAGCTTTCTGGATGTCTATGGTCTTTTGTGAGCTGGAAGCAAAAAAAATCACTGCATCTCTATGTACTAGTTTTTTCACTTTCAAGGGAAAGGCATTATGCCTTCTAAATAAGATATATAGAGGAGGCATAATTATACCCTCTAAAGAGGATGTAATCTCATAATTGTGCAGTAGAGCTATCCTCAGATTGCACCACAGACCGTACTGGCATGCCTGATAGATTAACAGTGGGCTCAGCTTCTAGTCTCAGGGTATTATTTTTACTTAAAACCTGGTTGAATGTTGTTGAACACATGTGTGTACGCGTATGTGGTTTTGTGTGTGTGAAGTGCCCTATTTACCAATGCAGATCTGCCTGTCTGGTTAGTTTTTATACACATACACAAAGATATACAGAAACCAAGCACTTGAAACACTCAACTGTATCATTTTTTTTTACACAGCTAATAATGGCTCTTCACCGTACAAAAGAAAAACACTTTTTTTTTTTTTACATAGGGGTGGGCAGAGAGGCTAGCAGGTTTATTTTGCTTAACTTGCTGTGGTGTGTCCCATTCAGCTCTAACACTGCAGCTATTACCATATATCATCAAATAACCAGCATAAGCAGATGCTGTTCCTCTGCAGTGACCCCACGTAGAAGTTTAGAGACCAGGAGCAGGGCAATACCTATTCCTAGCCCCACATGGCCATGCACGTGCCTATGGACAGTGCAAGAAAATATTTAAATGAAAAGAGGTAACTCACTGCTCACCCTGTTTTCACTGGGTGCATCATTGCACAAAAATATTTTCATGTAAAGTGGCAAAACCCAGAAAATTTTCATCTTTCTCTGGGTGCAATAAGGAGGCAACACAAGAATTACACATATATTTTTATATCTATATATGCTTTCATCCCTGCTGTCTGCTGAGTTTTTGAACATGTGCAAAAAACAGTTTTCACCAGTGTAACTGATGTCTGGTGAAGACAAAGCTTGTGCATCACAGCAGGGGGACAAAGAGGGGGGAACGAAGGTCAAAGGGTAAATTCCAATTGCTGAGACATGTTTTTATGAGTTGAATCTTAACCATGTGATAAGCAGCATTCAGACTCTGAGCAAAAGGGAGTAGGAAAAAGCATCTGGGGGAACCTTTTCGAACCACTGTACCTGTTTGACAGCTGGTTGATAAAAGCTGGGTTCCTCCTTTCCAGTTGTTGCTTTCTCCTGTTGTTCCAGCTTTCAGATGGAAAGTTCCTAGGGAATTAACATGTTCCTTCAGCCTTTGGAAATGGAGATGAAAATAAGTGCTTGGTTTCTGCTGTGTGCACGGCACTTACTTCTGCTTCATACAGTGTGTTTGATTCACAGGATGTACAGAAGAGAGGAGAAAGCTGTTGCTACCTTTTTTGGTAGAAACAACATGTGAGAAGGAAGGGGCCTCCACTACATGAGGTACAAGAGCACAAACACCTGCAAACACCGTGTGCAAACAGGTAACAGCAGCAACTTTTGCAACAACAGGTGTAGCACACTTTCCACCACCTCTTACTCATCTCACCCAAATAGGAAAGGGAGCAACCAAGACTTTCATCTTCTTGACAATCTCCTGCTTGTGATTGAGCTTACTTTTCCTCTTAGTCTGTTTTCTTGATAGCTACATCAGTAAGAGTGCACAAATCCTGCATCCAGGTAAATGATATCGGTAATATCCTCTTACAGGATGGATACATTAATTGTAGCTGTGTTATGGCTGAACTGATGAAGATCTGCTAACCACTGTCTCTGCAGAGGTCTGTTGTTAGCTCAGCCAGAGGACAAGGAATTTTGGTAAGCAGAGACACCATCCCTGCTGAAACTCACTAAACATGCCTCATTAGAAGAATTTAATAAGCTAAGTGAGAAAAGTTAGCTGATGGCTTTATGTCTGGCCTTGCTAAATCAAGTTCACTGTTGATGTAATTGTTTGATGTAAATCAGTTCACCTACACCAGTTTATGCTTGCAAAAATATTAATCTGTTGGTTTTGTACAAGTTGTAGAAGTACTGCAAGTGATACCACAAATTAGGCCAAACAAAAATAATGAGCCACTTAAATGTTGTGTTACTATATATGAAAGAAGGTTTGGAAAAGAAGGTCCTCTCCTTGTCCTGTTCTCAAAGTTCTGTGAACACTGACAGTAATTTAATATAACCAGAACCCACCCACACTGTTTGACTCCTGTGTTTTGACAGACAATTTACCAGTTCCTCAGTTGCTCTGAATCCACAGTTTCATTTCAGTCGCTGGAGCTACATCAGTTTATTTCACTCATGGACCTGATCCAACACCTTCAAATAGCTACAGGAAGAGAAGATTTCTGCCTATTTTGTCCTGTTTTACAGTATCTGCTCCCTATGTTTTATCATATAACAGTAAGAGATATGACATAATTTTCTCATAAATTACTGTTACTGCATAAGTGGCAGAAAATATGCCATTCAAGCCTGATCCTGAAATAAGCACCTCAAACGAGTAAATACCACTGACTTCTAAGGACAATTCACTTGAGATTAATATTATAGTATTATCGCTGAAGTTTGTACAGGTGTGAAGCACTGTCTACTTCGACAGTAAAATTTATTAATGAGAGTAATTGAAATGCATCATGTGGCTATGCGCAGAGCTGTAACACTCACATTCAAATATTGATGACACCCCATGCCCACTGAAGGTCCAAATCTTTCTAGGTGCTTCAGGGAAGATAAGTAAGCTTAGCAGCCTGAAGAACTGGTCTTCCTATGGGCTCTCATGAAAGCTTCATATTTGTCCTAGAAGAATCAAAATGTAGTAATGAGGCACATTTTTCCACTTCTTAGGTTTTCATTGCAGTATCTTTCCTCTGTACCACTTGTATAATTGAGTTTCCCTATTTTGGAATGGGTTCGCTTGACCCCAGAATAACCTAAAATATTACTAAAATTATTTTCACCATTTTCTAAGGAAAAGTTATTTCCCTTACTCCTAGTGTCAGCAAAATAATAAAATATTGTTGCTTTGCTGATAGCACACCAGACAAAAACCATAAACCTAAATAGACTATTTGCAATGCTAAAAAACGACTCGAACAGAAAGCAAAATTAACTTTTTAATTTTTTCTAAAGCAGAGATATTAAATAATCTACAAAGTCAACACTGTTAAAAATCTCCTTATTTTAAACTAGAGAACATTTGACAGCATTGAGGCTTTCACATAGCTAAACAAAAGCTTTCTGAGGGAAGTTTCAGAAGGTATTTCTTTATGTTTTGTCCATATTCTAAGTGCCCTCTACTGCCAAAGGAGCTGTACTACAGAGAGAGTGAGCACTAGCCTGCAAGCAGCAAGTAGAAACCCACCCAAAGACTGATAGAAAGGAAGAATTGGATACTTCCTTGTATTGCTTTTCAGGCTATATGTAGTTGGACTTCAAAACTACCAGAACAGAATGCTTTTTTTTAATAAGAAGAAAAAGAATGGAAAGAGGTGAATGGAAATATGTACTTATTTATTTCTGCTAGCAATGTGGGTTCTTCCTTTCTGCAGCGTGCTGTCCTCCATTGGTTTCTCTACCTGTCTGTGATGGCTATTTCAGCATTGGAGAGACATATTTCTCAAGACTAGTCATGATCCCGCCTAATGTGTAGGCAAGTTTTACGCTTGCACCCAAGTATAAAGCCTTATGAAGCTTTATAACACAGAGAGAAACCATCCCTCCCCATGGAGCTGACAGGGTGCAATGGCTGGGGAAGATGGGGAGATGTAATCAACACTGCATGCACTCCTACTGCACAGTAAATGCCTTCTGGGGTGCAGAAAGGTTTCTGAGTCAGGACTTGCTCCCATGGGATGGAGCGCTCCTCATTCTGTGTTAGAGCCACTCAGTGAGCTGCAGCACGTTCCTTATGTGCCTTTTGCTCTTCATTTCTCAGCAGGATGATCTTCATTTTTAATGAGTTCATATTGTTCAGCAAAGACCAAAAGTGACTTAGGAGTTTCTGGGTTTTATTTTCCATTCAAAGAGGTCAGATTGAGAAAATGCAGGTCTGCAGTATGTGGAGCTGCAGGTTTGACTGTGAAAAGTTCTGAAACCAGCGAGGAAAAAACAACAGCTCATCTTTAGCCTTTTATAGGCTAAAAAAATGCATTTTTATGTATGCTAGATAGTCTTAGTGCATTTAACAATTTGTATTGTACATACTGTATGAACAGGTTGCACATATATTAGTACATCTGTATGTATATATATGTATGTATTTATTGTGTATTTGTGGTGGTGGATATTCCAGTTGCCCTAGCCAAGCTGTGAACAAACATAAATAGTAACACCTGAAGTCCCTGATCAGATTAACCCTTCATCCTCCAGCACACCGGGCAGAGCAGTCATATTCTCTGACAGGTTCCCAGCTCCAGTTGAGGTCAATGTGAGGCCAAGTATGGTGGTGGTGTTTGAACAACACAGGAATCCTGGAAAAGTGGGCATTGTGGCCATTTTTTGTTGGTGCAGAGGCCGTGCTGGTTACCGAGGTGACTAGTGCTGAGGGTCCAGCCCCATCTCGGGGACTGTGGAAGCTGTTGGGAGTTTCCAGCACTGCATATTTACAGGCGATCGCCAGTATTCATTATAAAGTATCTGAGAAATTACATTTTTGTTGCTTTTTTCCTCTTTTTCTGATTTACAATATGAAAGACATTCCAGAGGCCTATGTGACCTCAGGGTGATATTGAAAAACTATAAAAGCAAGAGCTCAGCTATATTGTCTGCTCTTCCTCATGAACATACAGGATTATTTTCTACAGTATATTCTGAAGTACTGTGTCCAACCTGGTTTAAACAAGGCAAAATACAGGGATGAGTTTGCTACCTTTGCAAAAGGTTTTGAAACCAGTTTCCCTTGCAAAAGTATGGGATGGCACATTTTAATTATTTTTGCTAGGACTTAACAGAATTCTGAAAAAAAACCCAAACCCAAAGTGAATTAACCCTATAGGTTCATCAGATTGTAGAGTCATCTCTTGGACTAGAGATAAGCTAGTCCAAGTTAGCTAAGATTCCTCAATAAAGAGTTCATATTGAAAACGAACAAATTTATACACTGAACATAAGGAGGCAGGTGTTCCCAACTATCTTTTGCTTCTAGAAATACTCTCATGTTTTCCATTTAAAATTATACCAGCCATATGAGATAGAGCTGAATTATTTTACACTATATATATATATATACACACACATATATATATGTGGTGCTTCTGTGCAGTAAGAGTTATAAGGCTGCCTGCTCTTGAAAGGGAAGTGTTTTGTTTCAGTATCAGTAATCTTCAGTGTGATAATATTGCTTCAAGTTTTCCAAGAGCAGGATTTCGGCCCTCATCTCAGTGCAGAACTCCACATGCTCAACAGATTTTACTATTTTAATCTCTGTGTTCATTTTATCTTTGTTCTCTGATGAGAGTGGTGACAAAAGTGTTGATCATTTCCTACTGCTATTGATGGATTTTGTTCTGGATGCAATAGTTAGCGGTGACAAATTTGATTACAGGGAGAAAACCAGACACTAAAGAGCTCTTCAATGTAGTGTAGACAGACTGAACAAGAAGCTGTGACTGCAAGTGGAAGTTGGACAAATTCAACTGAGCAAGGAACTAGGTATTAAACAAAAAACATAGCTGTCCTCCAAGTAATACCAGTTCTTAGTATCTTCAGATCAAAAGTGGATACTTTCAAGGAAGTTACACTTTAGTCAAGCAGAAGTTATTAGTTTTACTATGGAGGTAACTGCGTGGAATGTAGTGGCTTCTGATGTACCTGTAGTATGTTGGGTTATACTGACCTATGGCAAAAGATCAGAGCTAATGATATGCAGTAGGCCCCTCTAGCCACAGCTCCATGAACCTATCAGTTGCACATGGAGATCCATCAGATGTTAATGACACTGGCTTCTCACAGCCTGTGTTAGATATGACTCAGGGACTAGATATGAAAGGTACATGCAATGAGAAAAATTAGTAACTGCAAGCATAGATATTATTTTCTCTGTCTTGAATTCTGGTGGTTTAACTGGGCCAAATTCTGGTGGTGGAGTTTAATTTGCCGAGTGTGGTAGAGCTTCCGTCCTACAGCACCACTGGCCAAGCCACCACAGGTGGCTGAAGAAATCCAGGATGGGGCAAAGCAGTCAGGAGCAGACTGAGGCCACTGCTAAAAAGTAGAATGAAAACACACAGCAACAGCTAGCAATAGGAGTCGAGTGGTAAATAGTCAAATGTTGGCACCCCTGAGCCATTATCTTAACATTTCTCAGCTGTGCAGGTCAAGTATTCACAGCCAGCAAAGAATTCAGAAGATGAGGATGAATGGTCAGAGATGCCGTCTCATCACTTGCCTTTCCCCTGTCTGATCTGAAACCCTCACATGGTAGCTACCACCTCTCCAGCTCCCTAGCAAAAAAGGACAAAGTGCACATGCTCTTTATGGTAGCTCTCTCCTGGAAGATGATGAAGTTTTGTAAGCTCCAGCTGTTTGAATCCAAGATACCATGTACCCTGCTCCTCTGTACCAGACACCAGCACTTTCCAGAGACATGGTCTTACTGGTAAAGAGTGGCCCAGCTCCCCTATCCTGGCTGAGGACCTCACTTTGCTTTGTCTTCTACTTGGCTTACATCCACTGCTTGCCTGCTTGGTCTTGCTCATACATACCCACACACCCTCTCCATATGTATATACTTACGTTACAGATTCATATGCTAAGTCATATGCATTCTAGTAATGTGTTACATCAAGTATTTTTGCACCACACAAATATTCTCTACATGCAAATACATAGCTATCATTAATATTCCCTCACACCCTTCTCCATCCTGCTTTTCATTAACTTATTATCATGCTATTACTCAAAGGAAACAAATGCCATAGTTTGATTTGCTTAGCACAGAGTTTCACAATTAAATGCATAGAAACTCTTGAGTATTACACATGGTTTCTAAACAAATACTCCAGGACTTCAACCTTAGGGGCTCAACCTTTGAGCCACTAAGAAAATCTCGGCCATGGATAAGGAATGAAGCAACTGTATTTAAAAGATATACTACTGTAGGGGGTGGGTGGTGGGTGGGAGGTATATAAACCTCAAATTCCTCTCCATGACAGGTTATTAAAAAGTATTTAACAAGATTTCAGATCATATAGAAGCTGCTTCCTAGCCTGATTGCAGAAGTTCTCATGAATTCCTAGCTTAGACTTCAATAACTGCTAATAAAGTTTGACATTACTATGATGAAAAGACGTACACTAAAATACTACAAGCTACAGTCCTGCTTAATTCAAGCAGTAATGGAGTGAACCTCCTGTTTTGAAGAATTAAAGGAGAATTTAATGAATGTTGATCAACTGCAGTTAATGGCAGAAAGATCTTATCGAACTATCTGATGAAAATAAAAATGTGCTTGATAAAGACAATATTGTTGATGTAGTAAGATCTATGAAGCTTTTGATGTGCTTTTTTGAAGACTTGAATGGGGGGGGTCTAGAACTATATAAAATAACTGTTTTACATATTATGTAAGTTAACTACAGCTGATGGCTCTTGAAGTCTACTTGTAAGTGGGAAATTATCACTGAGCAGGTATCTTTCTAGTAGGATCTCACTGGATTTTTTTCCCACATTGTCATATTTTTATTAATAACCTGTAGAAAGCATTTATTCATACCACTGCTGATAAACTTTTCATATAGAGGAAAGACTGAGAAGTAATAAATAAGGATAAAAGGAGATTACTGTTATAAAAGGATCTGCATTGTATAGAGAGCTGGCACAGTCAAATACATGCTTCAATGCAAACAATGAAATGCTGTTCGTCTAGAAGAAAACATACATCATATTTAGAAGAAGGGAATTCTGGATTGTAAGATTTTAAAGCAGTATTTCCAAAAAAAAGAAGAAATAATGTTCAGCAGACAGCTGAATATGTGTTGTTTCTGCGTAGCCATTGTGGCTACTATGTGTGGGGTTATGATTTAGTGAAATAAAAAGGCAAATAGTTGGAGGTTATATTGCCTTGATATTGGAGCATCTGCTGTTGGAACCCAACACTGCTGTGTATGCTTTGAGGAAGCTGTTCAAAAAATCAGACAGGGCTCAGAAAAGACGTAGGAGAAAGATTGAAAAACTGCAGAACATGAATGTAAAGTTAAAAATGTTGGTCGTAAAGTTACGTTATTAACTTTAGTTCACACCTGAGTCCAGAATCTTGACCATCCATGCTATATTTCTGTTGACTCAGAGTCTGTGTCTAGTTCGGGATGAATCTACTACTTATGCTAATGCAAAAACTTCTTCTTGGGGTGGTTTAGAAGATTTGATATTGAGCTTTACCACTATTGACTGTATAATTGCAATTTGTCCCTTCTTGATATTCCTGTGACAAAGTTAGCAAACAAGTAAGCCCAAGACATAGGTGCAGATAACAAGTTGTAAAATGTCACCTTGGCTAATAAATTCATCTCTGTAATTAGAGCCTAGAAGTTGCTGTATTTTATGTGCATGTTCAGGAATGAGCAACTTTGATATTTCCCCCTTGCCCTCAGAAGCACATCTATACTCTGTCTCTGTGCAAACATCCCTGGTATGAGAAAGGCCAGCTGGATAGCTGGCAAGCCTGTGTTTGCCTCTGCCACAGTGAAGTATGGAGTTAAGTGGTGAGAGTCAGAGTCAAGGAATGGCCTATAGTACAGAACCACCAACTTGGCTTGAGCTACTTGCTCAAATCTGAACCTGGGCATTGCTTCGAAGGCAGCAGAGGTAAGACTTTGAACTTAACAGAGAGAAGGTCAAAAGAGCGGATTTTCTCAAATCTGTAGTTATCTACGTGGGGAAGAGTACTTTGAAAAATGCACAGTTCTTCAGTCTAGCAGAAAGATATGATAAGATCCAACACCTGGAAACACAAGTGAGAACAATTCAGACTAGACATAAGGCTTGTATTTTTAACAATGTGGATAATTAGGCATTGTGAACCAGCAAGTCAGGACTGCAATGGGCTTTTCATCACCAGAAAATGTTAAGATCAGGTATTCCTCCGAAAGATATATACCATTCAATCATAGCTGTAAGCCTAGAAGCAGAAATTAATTCAGGGAAGTTCTTTGGCTTATGTTATGTGGAAAACGAGGAGATTAGAATACGTAATCATAGCATTCCATTTTGCCTTAAAATCTGCATACTTGTGAGTTTGAAAAGAAAAGAGAAAATGCAAAAGATTTGTGGAAAAGATAGTTCAATTAAGTAGACATAGTAACAATTTCTATTCTGCATATGCACTTCTCTCTCTTTTTTGCAGCTGGGACTCTATTTGAGCAGACTTGCACCAGTACTGACCAGTCAATTTGTTCAAGAATTGGAATATTGTGCCTCCAGCTCAGCTTCCACTGTGGAACCACTGTACTTCCCTAAGCAACTGCATGAAGTTTAAAACAGGACAAAGTTGTCTGTTGTCTCCAGGGTCAGTGATACAACGCAAAATAACTGAGAATGAAATCTGCAAGCTTAGGTAGACTGGAGAGAACTAAGCATCTACTTAGACCTGTAAGTCATATGATGGTGCCACACTGCAAAGAAATAACTTAACCCATGACTCTGACAAGTCTGTCTGCTCCCTGATTTTCTTGCCCAAGCACTGAAATGCCAGTTCAGCAGATGACCTGGACCACCCATTCCTCTTCCCTGATGACCAAAATCTAAATGATATTTCCAGAAATGTCATATTCTTTGCACCATTTTTCCCTTTTTCACAGCTCTTGCAAATCTCTCAGACACCTGGAATTCTAGACCAGGGACCAAATCCTTCATCTCCCACAATGGCAATAAACTATCAGAATTTAGGATTAGCAATAGATTGCAGCTGCCACGTATAATGCCACATATAATGCAAGATGGGAAAAGTCAGCCTTTACTGCTTCCTAAGAAAAGAAAAATTAACCCTTGACTTGCAGTTTAATAGTTACCCCTTATATGAAGCACTTTTTCTTCCAGTTATTTCCAGGAAAAAAGGCTCAGAACTAGAGCCTGCTCACACTTGCTGCCAGTTAAACTTTTAGGGGTAGTTTTAGAACTTTTGAAAAAGAAAAGTTCATCTTCCCTGAACCTGTGCATTGCCTAAGAATGCCCATAATCGTTTGCTCCTCATTTCATCAATTTCTACATTTATTATAGTTTTATCACATATTAGAGATAGCTAACATTTTTTGCATGGTTACCAGACCCTCTCTAATGTCAGAATGAAGCTGAGTGTATAAAGATTTCAAAGATTAGGATCACTGCATGGCTAGCACAAGTCCTATTTATTTCTAAGATATCATAGCAGCTGAGATCAGATGAGGTATTTGGGCCAGTAGGTCACAGTTTCACTGGGTGAGAGGATGGTGTTTTCTGTGAGGGATCCTAAGTCCAAGTAAACCAGGCAGTATATCATGCTGCCAAGTCTCCCAAGCTTCTCTCATGGGAGACAGCGATGACCATCGGACATCTCAGTTCAACCAGAGCTGGCTTTTAAAAACAGCAACATTAAATTGTACTGCAGCTCTGAATGTGTATGCAGGCAAACTGAAGTAATAATTTTCATGACTGCAGTCAAACATTGTTAACTTCCCTACTAAGCTCCAGATAATATTAATTTTTGAAAAATCATATATCAGCTATGTCTGTTCACATGCAAGATGACAAAAGATGGAAAAATACATTATGCTACAACTTACAAGAAACTTCCTCTAAAGCACTGGCTCTTCAGCAGTGGCATGGAGTAGATGCTGTGCACAGCCTCTCCAGCCAGCCCCTGTTCTTCAGAGCACTGCCTTTTGGTGGCTCACACCCCCACTCTGCCCTTTGTCCAGACGCAAGGGATGGCTGCTGCCAACAATGGCTCCATTCTGTGAGACAGGAAGACCACTCATACACTAAAATGGCAACTGTCTGTACAGCATCCTCAGTGGCAATTAAATGAATGTCAGCCTTGTCTTAGCCTCTGTTTTTCATATAATTCCTGCTTTATTTTAAATTGTACCTTAGCTACACATGTAACTCTTTGAAACGTAACATTTTTCTGCCTCCATTTTTGGACCCTTTTTCTAACACCAAGCAGTTAGTGTCTCATATAGACTTGCCTGGCTCATGCCTGTAGCCACAGTAGCTTCCCAAGCTGTGGAGTCATGCAGAGAGCAGACTCAACTTGGTGCACTGGGAAAATGCAAATCTTCCTGGCACATCTGTATTTCATGTGCACCCTTTGCTCAAATTTCTGCAGTACTCAAAAAATGTGATAAGACCTTCACCAAAAAGGAAAGCAGTCCCTGAGATTACAAGCTTGGGTTAGGGCATAGAAAGGATGTCATATGAGAAATAAAAATGCTTAAAAAAAAAAAAAAAAAGCCACAACTTCCACAAGGAAAGCACAAGCAACCTTCAAACCCTGAAACAAGTGCAAGAAAATCACTGTCAATTGCTGTCCCACTTCTTGTGAGTGTCAAGGAAGGAGTGGATCTGGATTTGGTGTCAGAAAAGGGTGAGGCAACTGCAGACCAGTACAGGATGTGCAGCTGCAGAGATGCATGGCTGAGAAAGTCACAGGGGAGAGGAACAAGTCAAAACAAGCTCAGTTTGGGAGTTTCAAAACACAGGTTTCCTCACTTCAACAAACCTTTTTGTGCCAAAGCATCTAGACAGCAAATTCTATCCTGGAAAAATCTTTCCCCAATTGCTCACTGATTTTTTTCTTCTTGCCCTTTTTCCCAAATGGGAGACCTTATATTCAACAATATCTTGGTACATACTAGTGCATATTAAGAAAAGCACAGACTCAGTTCAGATTTTTCTTGTTTACAATTTCAGGCTGAATTCTGCCCTCCAGTCCTGACTCCAACGGGAGTAACACTTGTGTAATTGAATACAGAATGCAACCCTTAGGGTTTTGCTCTGACCACCACCAGAACTTTATGTGTGTTTAATTCATTTTTAGGTTTAGGCATTTTTTCAAATTGGGGCATAAGTTTTGCTCTCGTGTTAGGAATGAAAATTTAAAAAAAAGGCAGAAACTTATCTTTGGTTTCAGTATAGTCTTACATCC
Source organism: Phalacrocorax carbo (assembly GCF_963921805.1). NCBI lineage: Eukaryota > Metazoa > Chordata > Aves > Suliformes > Phalacrocoracidae > Phalacrocorax > Phalacrocorax carbo. The sequence continues at coordinate 20,377,750 of NC_087517.1, read as the reverse complement.
ATGCATACATACATATATAAAGTGGAGCAAGAAAGAGGAGGAGAAATGTCTGGAAGAGATTATTTTTAGAAAGGATCTAACCATTAGACATACTTTGTTATTGTTGAAAAAGTCTTCAAATCAAATGCAGTAACAAAAGAGTCACTTCTTGTTTATTGATGAGAATGCTTCAGCGCTCGGCTGTAACAGGGTCCTATTGTGAGGAGGAGAGCCAGCAGCAAACTCCCTCGGCTTCTCTGAGAGGAGGATCAGGCCTTGCTGTTTTGAAGGTCACTGCATAATACATTCGTATTTACAGTGCTGAGCACAGAATGGCCTTTTTTGTGGATGTTTACTTGCCTGTAAATTTTCTATTGTGAAAATGTGACAATATTTAGGGTAGGATAAAATATACCTGAAGAAAGAGATTAACACAGTCATAAGGAAGGATATTTTCAGTAAGAAGCTTGGCTTACTGAAGTCGATGCCTGTGATCAGTAATAACCAACCTTCTCCTGAAACACTGAATTCGTTCCCAAAACTACAGTAACCCATAAGTTCTCAAAGTTTTACCAGGCCAAGGGAAAATGGGTACTGCACCAAATCTGAAAGTTTAATTGAGGGAGAGGGAGAAGAAGGGCAAAGATAACTAAAAAGACAACTCAAAGACAATTCCATAGAAAAAAAACCATAACACTATTTGGCTTTTTACTCTCTAAAAACATGTCACAAGGCTCTTAAACCAGTGATGGTCTGGAGAGGAAAGGAACTGGGGAATTATGGCAAATTGGGGTATCAGTACAATAGACAAAATTTTAGGACATTTTAGTAGATGGGAACAAGAGGAAATTGACACGGTGAAATGGTATTCACCCAAGTTGTCTGAGAACTCATACATGAAATCAAGCATTAATGGTGCTTTTGTTTAAAGCAGCCATTGAGGCAGAGATGATGAGACCAATGTGACGTTGATCTTCACTAAGGTCCTTGCAAATGATACTAGTAACTGCAGGCCTGGAAGTTTATTTCTGCATCAGGTAAATAAATAGAAGCTATAACAAAGCATCAGTTGTATAAGGGAAGAGGGTCAAGATTAACTTTGGTGCAGCAGTCATGCCTCAAAATCGTTTATAGTTGTTAGATCACATCTGTGTGTGTATGGATAACACAGTCAGTTGATACAGTGTGACTGGATTTTCAACAGACTTTCAACAAAATCCCTCACCAAAGACTCTTAGAGAAACAAAAACTTGAAGATTAGTCATGGGCTAAAGGGAAGGTATTCCTCAGGATTAGCAACTGGTGAAAAGAAGGGAAACAAAGGGGAACAGTAAGTGGTCAATTTTCACAGAGAAGGATGATTACTGGCAGAATCCTCTGGAGATCTCTGCTGGGATTCTGCTGTACAACAAATTCATAAATTATCTGGAAAATATTAAGTAGTGAGTTAGGAAAGTTTACAGGTGATGAGAATTATTCAGGCTTAAATCTATGTATAAAGTGTTACAGAAAGGTCTTATGAGTCATTCAAGACTAAAATAACAGATGAAGGGTAAAAACTTGGAGGAGAACAACCTTAAGAGGGAGATCTTAGAGGACTGGGAGTCCTTTGGCAATGCCAGCACAATACTATTGACAACCAAAAGTCAAAGGGAAAGTTATGAATTATCAAAGGAAGAACTGAAGACAGAAAATGTCATTGTGCTTATGTGTAAGTCCCTGGTAGATCCATACCCTGAGCTGTGTGTGCAGCTGTGGTGAGCAATGCTGAGGAACACCAAATGGTTTCTATACGAGAAAGACCAAATATGCCTTTGAGAGACTCAAATATGTGCTTTGTGCATCTGCTGATAACTTCACAGCCTGCAACTGAGCCTAGTGTAAAAGCATCCATCCTACTGTATACATCCTGTAGAGAGTCTGAGCAGCACAGCCAACATGATACACTGAGGACGTATCTCATCCCATGAGAAATAACTGTTAAGTGTGTGCTCTATCAACCAAGCATTTCTGGAAAGAGTTGGCTTTGCTATGCATGTGTTGTGCAGGTGGTTTGTGTAAGCACAACACTTCACCAGGCAGTGGATATCCACACACTGTAGTCCAGGAAACCATCGCTGTGCGCATGGTGATCCTACTGCCTTCCCAGGGTATACCCTCACACCTTCTCATGCTTCTAGGACATCCCTATGGCTCCTCTATGGCAGGAAGATCTAAACAGTGGCTAGAAAGAACTCCCTTAGATCAGCATGGCCAAGGTAGGCATCAGTAAAAGGCTTTTCTGCAGCAGATGCTGGAGAGTTTTAGAGAATATGCATATTCCTACATGTACGTGTGCATGTCTGGCTAGGTGTGAATACGTGTGTCTTGATATCCCTCTATATGGCTGATAAAGATGTTCAATATTAGATAGATATATAGTGGCCTAATTGTGAAGAGCACACTGTGTGTGGTAAATCATTTTACTAAGTCAGATTAAAGGTGCTATTACTCATGGCAATGTAATACTATCTATAATTTCTGTGTTAAACTTGACATTATAAATCCTTTAATCTGAGTATTTAAAAGCTGTTCTATGGCTCATTTTTCAAACGGCATTCCAGTTAACACATTTACTGCTAATGAACCACTAACATGTTCTCTCTTTCTTAGATAAACGCTGTTGACCAACATTATTATTTGCTCGTCAAATAATTATTTTTTTGGCTTTTTAATTTAATTGCTTCAATAAAAATATACACCAATAATGCATTTTTAATTACACTTCCCAGGTGACCTATGCAAAAAGAGGTTTTATAATGAAGCCACAATAATTAGCCTGTCACAGTCCAGTTTGGGGCTATTGTGTAGTTGTCCTTTCCATGGTTCACCTTAGCCTGACTGGAATTCTAAAAACCTTATATATTATCTCCCATAACACTTAGAAAGGTATTAAAAATGTGTGCAGTACTGGCAGAAGCAGGCTTTCTAATTATTGTCAACTATTTCCAGTGTGACGTGGCAGATTCCCTTGAGAACTGAAACAACAGCCCACTCCAGGATTTGTAATAGGCCCTAGAGCCTAAGTAGTTGTAGACAGAGCTGTTTCCCTCAGGATAGATAATTGGTTTACACAGCAGCTCAACATCTGAACTAAATCCATTTTTTCTATTGTCATTTCCCTGTTAAATATACATAACTATTTGGGGGTATAAAATACAATGTGACTCACTATTTAGTAGGCGAATAATTTGCATGAGCTACTTTACCTGGAATGCTAATAACTGTTATCACCCCACATCTCCATGCATAAATGATAGAATATTATTAAGGCGAAATTCTGTAGTCCTTAATCAAGCACAACTTTCACTGAAGCCACTGGGAGATTTGCTCAATTAAATACTGCAAAACGTATCTCTTAGTTTGTTGAAAGTAAGATATCACCATTAAGATAGTCTACCTAATGTTATTATTGGTCAGCTTATTAAACGAAACTGTATTAATGTTTTGTACAGGTATAACTAACACTGTAGGGTGCTGATCTTTTATCATCACTTTATAAACCACTTTCATGAAATGCTCGGTTACCAGAATTAATGATTAAGACACAAATATACTTGGTATTGCTGGCAACAACATGATTCTAGCAACTAAATATCCTGAGTCTGAGGTACTACAAATATCAGAGAGATAACAAATTTATTTTTAAAGTAAATTTTACTTTAAGTATGCAAATCTAGGATAGCATGTACAAAACTATTTTAAAAGCACGTATTAAGATACTGCAATAGTAGTGGTTTCTTCCTTTAACAAAGGATGTCTTACTGTTTCATGTAAATAAGAAAACAATTGCATAACATTGGAATAAAACTTATTTGCTCATAGCTTTTCAAGGAACATAACAAGATCCTGAGCCTGCAAGTACTGAGTACTTCAGAAATTCAGGATGCTCAGAAATCACAGGATTACATCCTAATCCTTGTGGTTAAATATGATACCCAGCTGTGCAATGCAGCTAGAGGTTTCATGTCTTTGACACTAAATTTGCTCATATTAGAGTTGAAGAAGCAGGACCTTAATAACAAGTCTCATCCTGCATTTTCTATTCCTCCATTGATTCAGTGAGAATCCTGGGTGCATGAAAAATGAGTATTGTGCCTGTAGCTTGTTATCTGATGTACATAAGAACGGAAAATACCACATATATTTCTAGTGTCCATCATTCATCAGCAGCTCAAAAATCACATGGACACTATGATTTCTAAAGTGCTGATTTGTCACTCTCTGTCTCTCATATTAAGATGTTGTTGCTGGATATTTTCTATCCCCAAAAGGAAAAAATTTCAGAAAAAGAAACAGTGGGAAATCAATTCATAGGAGTGGTCAAAATGTGATACCCTGAAGTTTGCAAGTCTTTGTAGAAATACCTAGGGATATTTCATCTCATAAGAGTTACAGGTCAGACCCTGCACACCATGACCATTGCCATTGATTTTGGTGTATAGACCCAGTGGCTCCAATTCTTCAAAATACTCAAGTTCTTGTAAAAAGCTACTAAAGCATAGCAAAACCATTAAGCATGGGTTTAGCTTTAATTTAACAGCTTTAAATTAATGTTTAAGTTAAATTGAAGGCAAGAGGTTCTAAGTCTGCCTTTACCTACTACCAAGAATTTCTTGTGTCCAGAACAAAGCACTGTGTTGTGTTGGAAGAGGCAGCATCAGCTTCTTCTTGATGCCCTGATGCTGGTGTGGTTCATTCCAGAGACAGCTGTCAACCTTAAGTATTTTAATGAACAGTAAATATTATTGTTAAAGCAAATCTAAAACTAAAACTAATATGCCTAACATACCTAAATATGACATGGCATATTTTATGTGTATAGTAAGGCAGAATTTCTTAGAGGAGCAGAAAGGATGAGGAAAAAAACCAGTCATGTGAGTTGTCAAATATAACCTTTTGGCATTCTAATAAACTGTTGCTTAGATAGAAATATCAAGCTATTACTAATGGCTATTAATGTGTACATGCTTCATGTAATTTTATAGTATCTTATTTTAATATCTGTAATTTTAATGAATTGCAATTTAGGAAAGAAACAATTTTCATTTACTTTATATAACATAATTATGGACCAAATTAACCCCACACTAGTCTTAATTACATTTAGTTTCATTTGGCTGATCAAGCAATTAATGTGCCACTGTATTTTGGAAGTAAAAACCAAGTTGTTATGGTCTGTCTTCAAAAACATGTACTCATCTCAAGTGTAGCCACTGTGTAAAACTGTCCTTTGGAATAATTTTTTTTTTTGGTTTACTGTACGTCCGTATGTTGCAGCACAAGAATGTGAGTATAATGAGGCCCTTCTGCACCTGGGGTCCTGTTATACTATGCTGCTTAATAATCTTCACTTCATGCCACCCTTTATCTGCTGTTCTCAGATTGTACTTGTGCTTTTCTCTCTTAATTGGGAACTAATTTTAATTTTGCCATTAGAGATGATAAAAAAGCCCACATATAAACTTGTATTTCCTCAAGCCTCTGTACTGTCACTCAGCCTTTTTTTTGAAGTCAGGGCTGGAACTAGCTCTTTTTGCTCCTCTGGATAAAGAATAGCAGAGGGAGAATATTTTTAAAAGCCAAGACAAGAAAACCCATAAAATATTGAGCTGCATACTGATGTTCATATTCGGGTTTTCCTCAGCACTCCAGCAAAATCAATGCCTGCAGAATGGCAGCATGAAAACAGTCTAACAGCTTTAGGATCTGGCCCATTAGCATTTAGTACTATCTATCAGTGTGTCTAATCCTTTTCAACTAATTGAGACAGAAAACAGCCCTTTGCAATACAGGTAAGTTGTGAATCTAATTGGGGTTGTACAAGGTTATTTAAGCACAGTTCATAAGCAGGAGCATTCTCACAATAATATAGGCATTGTATTATCTATTTATGAGGATTTGTGGATGCTTTCAGAAATCGTGGGATTCATGTCATAGCAATCTCTTTATGTTATTTTCGTGATATGAAAACGCAATGATTTTTCTCATGGCCTTCACATTTCTCAATGGAACAGTGGTGCATTTAATAAAACTGCATTTTATTAATGATGCTATTTTTAGAGATAATTTGTGTAATCTCATTTCTTAGATGTACTTTCCAGAAACTTACTTTCATTTAAAGGGTGGATGAAGCACCAGTCTACAAGGGAGTCTACTATTTGTCTTGAGAGTGCATGGTGTTACTACTCGGACTAAGACTTTGATGGACCTCAGGAAAATCTGGGTCTTAATGCACTTTTCAGCTACTTCAGTCAAATTCTAGTACTTTATTTAACTGAAGGAATTAAAAGCCATTTGTAAATCTTTTTTTTTTTTTTGCATCCTTAACTGCAATTCCAAGAAAACAATGGCTTTACACTTTCTTTCTCTCCAGATAATGCTCAAAGCTAAATTTCTCTCCCTGAAGAATATTAGTCAAACTGACTTTGTAGGGTTCTTTACATGATTAAAATGAGTTGGATTTGACCTTTCATTTTTGACTGGTCTGGATGACAATCATCAAGCATACCATATTATATTCATGTCAAAAGCTAAAAGATTTTCCCCCCTACTCTTAGTAGAAGGAAAGACAGCTCTTTTTTTTTCTCTGTGTGTCCACTGTAAATTCTCCACATTTTGGTTATAAAGGGTTGATGAAAATTTGGGCAGAAGAAATGTGGAAGCATCTGTAGCCATAAGTTTAATCAAGATTTTCCTGCATTTCCTCTATTGGAACTGGCCCATCAGCCAGTTTCCACTCAACAGTGTGACCAAAGCTGTTCTCGGGTAGGATGATGTGGGTCACCTCTGGTCCAGGCTGGGAAACAGGCTGCACATGTCACGGCTTGCGGCCATTTATCCTTCTCATGCAAATAGTCTAACCAGGGTCACCTCATTTGTGGCTAGCTGCTGAAGTTCAAAGGCTGCTGCAGACAACGCTTAGCAAATAATAAAAGTAAATCTGGCATAAAGTCTCTCATGACTTCTCAACTGTAGGCAAAACCAATCTCTCCAAGATAGATATAAACTCTATATCAATTGGATGACACAGTAGTTTTTTGAGAATCAGGGGTCACAGCAAAGTATATCTTCCTCCGCGCTGATTTGGATGAGATCATGTGGAGTTTGTGAGTGAGGGTGGAGAAGTGTGGCCCTAAAGGAATAGCCTGATCAATTGGGATAAACTCAATAGGAATTTTGCTGTTGATTTCACTAGTAGGGGAATTTTACTCTCACATGAAGCTTTACGCAGTTAGAAACAGATGTTAAAGATGGAATTGATTATATCTGGTTTTCCCCTAAATTCTCTCCAGTAATCTTTCTAAACCAAAAGAAGGCAATATTTTCTAATTGCTGTTATATACTACATTTAAGGGAAATTTATGTTGCAAAGCACAGGTACATTCTGAGGCCTAAGAGTACTCATTAATAGAGCAAAACACAGTGTAATGAATTGCAATTGCTTCCCATCTATTTTCCCTGTGCAAAGAAAATACACAGACTACTGAGACAATAGCATTTCTTTTAACTTCTAGTGCGGACAGCCAAACCACTGTCCCACACCACTTACTGAAATAAGCACTATCTTGAGTCCTGAGTTGGAAATGCACAGGAATTTTAGCTGCATTTGCCAGCTGGCTAGAAATCTTTGGCACACTTTTGCAGAGATTTTATCTTCAAAGCACTATTCTTCAGTTTTGAACTGATTAACTGCAGTGAAGTACGGGGCTTGCTTGTTCTGCAAAATCTGCCAGATATACAGATCACTTTAGAAAGAGGAAAGCACAGAGTAGCGGGTGAACCACTGCAAGTGCCGTCCAGCCGTGGGTGTGAAAATAGGGTTATGACTCCATGTGGCAGCCTGAATATGCCTCCCCAGTTGTTCCACAGCATGTGGAACATATATCGGTAACTGTTCAAACTTTTAGTAAACTGATTTTGCTTTGTAGCAATTGGTGAAGCAGCTACCCTGCTCCTGCACCACCACCCGATATACTGGGAAGTGGTGATGGTGGAATTGCCACACCGCTCTCGCACAGAAAAAAACTTTGCTCTTTGCTACCTAGAGCTACTAGGGGAATGACGCTTAGGGATTGGATTAACTCCTCTGATTCCTACCAAAAAGGAGGTAATGAAGGAGAAAAACTAAAAGAGAAAAATAAAGCCATTCTGAAAATTGGTCTTAACATGCTCAGAAAGATAGCGCAGTCAAATTATGTTTTAGAAGAACTGACTCCTAATATTCCTCTGGGGAAGAAAATTTCTCTATATCTGTTAGTGAAAGCTAAGTAGCAGGTTGCCAACTACCTTCTCTTGTTTGTAAGATGTTATTCTAACACAGCCTGCTACTGTTTATTTCAGAGGAAATTAAAAAGCATCCTAAACGACACTAAACTTCAACTGGCAAAATAATGATGACATATCTTTTATCATACATTATCCTTGATTCTTTTAAATTCTGATTTTAGTTTACACATTATACATCATATGTTTATTCATTAGTTTGCAGAAGTCAGTCATTCAGTTTGAGTCCTCCAGTCAGTGCTTGGTGAAAATTAGCTAACGTTCTACTCTATTTCACACTCAAAGCACTTCCATTATGGTTGGATAATGGTTGTACCATCAATAAAGAGTATGAATCCAGTTATGTGGAGACCTCAGCTTAACCTTTCCATATGCTATTGATATTTATAGAGCTTCTGACATAATCAATTAGCCTGAAAACTGGCACTCATGGAAGGTAAACCCATATAAAGGAACCATTGCATCTGCATTTTCATTAACCTTTCAGATAAATATGTAGAAAACAAAGACAAATATATACCATATGTAACGTATGCTAATCCCCCAAATTTTCTAATGATATTGCAGATGAGGAAAAAAGTTGTTTATTGGTATCTTGATTGCTAAGCTCTGTAGCTGCTTTTATGAGTGTTTTAATCTTCAGCCAGACATATAGAAACACCATGAAAGTGAAATGAGATTAGCTGATTCTCGTATGGTGCTCTTCCCAAACTAGTACTGAATTTAAAGTCAAATGCAAAGCCCGCTTTTGTATGGTACCAACTCTACTTGCAGTCAGCTGTTAATAGCTGGAATAGCATAGACATGATCTGGGAAAGAAATAATAAAACACACTATGTACAATTCCATATAACCACCCAGTCACGTAAGAAATCAATCTGCAACAAAGAGAAACAGTTTTGGTAGCACTTTTTTTTTTTTTAAGTAAACATAAAAATTCCTTGTCTTCCTTTTCCACACAGAAGATGATCTTCCTCCATGCAGGTTTCAGGGGAATATGTAAGCGAGCTGGCCCTGGAGCAGGAGCTGGAACAGCTGAGGTGGAGCCCTGGCTTTATTGTGGTTCGTGGGAATTTGTACTCCCTTTCCGCATGCCATGCTGCCTAAGTATACTTTTGCTTTGTTGGAAGATTAACTCTTTTAAACACCTGATTTTTGTTACTCCCTTGAGTGATGGTTCAGAACACAATTTATGATATTTCAGCCTTTCTCTAGAATAAAGATTTAGTCATAATGGAAATATTTTCATCTTGAGAGAACAAGCTATATCTAATTATTAATTAAAATATTACTACAGTAGATTAGTTGCCCTGGCCTATATGTTCCACTCTATTAATGCAAGTCAGAAGGAAGAGATTTCTGAAGAAATGAGTAGGAGGGTTGCAAAGGAAAGCAGCAGGTCCTTGGTGCTATCTCTGTCAAATCCATGGGACTCATTCTGTGTACCTCAGGAATGACTGCTGTGGGTGGTTGGGCTAGCCTTAAAAAGAAGGTATCTACCGTATCTGTAAAACCTTTTGGGTTTTACATTTAGATCTAGTTATAGTAACCAGCAAGGTTGCCATTTACTGGTGAACACAGTACTCCCATATTTTTGGACCCAAGTCATGTGAATTACTTAGGGACACATAGGCAGACAGGGTGAAATCCCCCCTGCTGCAGCTGAAAGCAAAATTCACATAGACTTCAAAGGGGCCAGATTTTCCTCAGTCATCAAAGGATGTTGGGTCCTTCATAATAATACCTTTACATATGCATAAGTACAGGCTAAAGAAAAATGGAATAGCTTATATGTAAAGAAGAAAAAGTCCTCAGAGCCTGTATATTTAGTCCACAATGTTTGGTGTGAGTGAGCTGTTTGCAACAGCAATCACTTTAGCTGCAGGACCACATGGCAAGATATTCTGGTGAAAGGAGTGAAATTATTTCATTTATTAAAGAGATATATGGTTATTACATTTGAATAACAGGGCTACAAAATGTAATAGATGGAAGGCTTTCTAACTCACACGATGGTGTGGTGCAAACGAAGGACTTGTAACCTTCGTCTAGCAGCCTGATGTCTTTTTGTTTCAAATCTCATCCTATGCGCTTAGTACAGCTCTAGCCTTTTATTAAAATGGGAAAATATATTGTTTATAAAGGCTACTCTTGACAAATAGTAACCAAAGCAAGGTGCAAAAAATGTATTGTTTCCATAATCAGAGATACACTGTAAAACAGAATAAAGTGATAAATACAGAGTATAATTGTTTGTTGTTGTTATCCGTCTGTGCCCAGTGGCAAGGAAGTCCAAAGGAATTACAAAGAAATTTTTAATAAAAGAACAAAAAAAAATAATGGGCTCCATAACCTGAAAGAACTTTGAATAAAAAATGTCCCCTGAAACTGAAAGACCCTTTAAAATCTCCGCACTTTCTAGCCGTTCTTTGTGTTTTTCTTTCCCCTGCTCTTACTTAAAAGCCTCTGGGTGATTTGTCCTATTCCCTGCCCAATAACAGCCAAACCATTGTTTTAGGGAAGATATTTTTAATGTTGTGTATTTTACTTTTTGTTGTTGTTTTTTTCTTTTCCTTGGACATTTCATCCATACACCGCAGAAAATGTGAACATAAGCAGCTGCAATATGAGATGAACTCTGAACACCAAATAGGTAGGCCCTAGAGGGGTGGAACTGAAATATGAGCTGCTTATTCTTGGAGCCCTTTAAACCCTCCAATCTGTTTTAAATTATTTTGGTGCCTCTATTTAAAGGTTAAATTTTTGTTGTTGTTGTGAGCCATAGTTTAGTAATACAAAACCTGGGCAACATCAGCATAGAGTCAATTCACAGATTACACTGTGAGGTCTTTCCTGATCCTGCCTAAAGTGAAGCAGCATGTTTATACTTAGCAACACATTTTGACATGAATGAACTTTTCACGTCTCTGCTCATAAAATAAACACATACATTCAGCAGGAAAAAAAATCATCTCACTCAACGATCCAGCTTACATATGTTATTTACAGACCATATGTCGAAATCTAAATATGGTTATGGCTATGGAGAAATTATAGATGTAAAACATTGACTTTAGCACTGTGCATTAAACATCAAACCTTTTACATCTTTCATTAAATCCTTTCCTTGTGCTAAATCTTTGACACATTAGATTTCACTAAAAAAACCAAACTTATTTTCCCCTCCACCCCTTTCAAGCAAAATCTTGGCACCTAAAGCATTTTTTATGTTTTGCTTTTCCTTCTACAGTATTTTGTTTCAGGCCACTCATAATTTGAGCACTAGGGCTTAGATGTCAGCATGAACACAGTTTCGATGGCTGCTTTTTGCCATTGCCACTTTGAGTTCAGCTCTACTATGTGCCAATGGGAAATTCCTAAAGACCAAGGCATTTTCAATAAATTAGCATCAAGACACTGAGTCTTTGTATAGCATTTAGGTGAAACTTGATTCAAAATGCATATTTGGGGATTTCTGACAATGCTTTCTTTGTTTTTTATGCAAATAGAAAAAGCCTTGGAATCTCTTGAATTTATATGATCAAAGATGACCACCATGAATGTGTCTGGAAGCATTACCAAATGACAGAAATACCAGAGACAGTTACATTATGAAGATTAAAATAGACTTTTTTTAAAACTGTGCCTTCTAAAGAGTACTGGTTTTTGACAATTCATTAACTTTACTTATTTTTCATCAAACTAATTTTGAATCATTGCATTTGTCATGATACACATCAAATGTTACAGCTGGATGGGAACTCAGAGACTTCTAAAATATACCAATGAAAAGGTTTCTGCTCCTCTCAGTGGGCAAACTAAACTTTGGTATAAGTAATTAATAAGAGAATTACACACTCTTTTTAAGACATGAGTATGATTTCAAAGATATTAAGTAGCATGACATATACTTCCACTGCAGCAACTATGATCTGAACTTAGTGCATGAATCTTTTTAGTTAAACTGTGATAGGAACACTTTGTGTTTTGTTCTGCTGGGCTGTTTTCTTTCAATAGCTGCAATTGGCTAAAGAAGAAAGGGTTTCCTGTAAAGATATTTTAGTTGCATAGGTCCAGTTCTCTATGTAAAGATCAAAAATACATTATAAAAATGCTAAATTACTGGTTTTGGTAGTCCAGATTAATATCAAGGCACATTATGCCACATGAAGAAAAAATGTTATCTGCCTAAAAAGAATGGTGGCTATTTTATCTGCCCCTCCAGATGGAAGATTTGTATTTTTATTTTATGTTAACACAAACAACAGAATGAAATGAAAATACAGTCTGAAGGGAATTGATTTTTACAAAGTTCTTAGAAATGTTTTGAAAATTATTTCTTTTCTGCTATCATTTACTTTTTTTTTTTTTTTTTTTGCCTTAGTCATGTCCCAGTGCTGAAGCATTCAGGACTGTCAAGCTTCATCTCCCACTAGTGTTTACTCCATGCTATGCTGTGGTGGACTTTGAGCCAAGGCAGTGCTGTCTTCTATCAGAGTATTGTGGTGTAGATGCTCATTTTGTCTGGTAACACCCCCCAGGTGGAGTAATATCAATGTGGTGGAATCTCCTATAAAGTGTAGGAACGACCAAGAAGGAGTGAAGAAGACAGGTAAAGAAGGGAGAAGGAAAGGTATCCATAGCAAGCACGAGAAATATATTCTTACACATTAAGGAATGTGAGATTTGATACAGTTCACAAAAGGCTCTGTGTTGCTCAGCTTACTTTCAGAATGTTTTCCCAAATCCTATTCCTCATGATGCTTCTACTAAAATACATATATTCTTATTTTTTTCAGGATGAAACTCAGTCACATCATTGGTGGGTATCCATTAAAGCTATATATAATTATTTTCTATATAATAGCCCAAAGGTGGTTTTTTCTACATATTATTAACAAAAGTCTATTTACGGATTATTGAAATTAGACAAATTGGAATTACAGTGAACAGGGATTGAGACAACAGGCTATTGATTACTGCTGGATCAATACTCTAGCTGACATTAAGCTCTGTGAAGGATATTTCTGTGAAACTTGCCAAAAATGCATCATGGCTGAGCTGAGTTTCTGGGCTAATATAGCTCATTCCTTGGCTGATTCTGACAGGGAGAGGTTATCATCTAAGCAGAGTCTACTGCAAGCAGAAAACTTGCACAAGAGAAGCTTTTTCCTTAAATTTTGAAATAAAATTCTGATCAATTACTTAAATTTAAGTTACTTTTACTTATTTATTCATTTTCTGGGAGAAAAAAGGGTTTCCCAGTCCTAATCATAGGACTCAATATATAGGGAAATTCAGAAGGTACAAAGTGCCACTTACTTGATACATTTTTGATGGTGTCAGCTTAAAGACTGTTGATGAAAATGGAATTTTTTTCTCTTGACTTCACTGGGCTGTGGAGCAAGGTCAAAATCCACAGCAGCTAGAGAAAATTTTCCTTCATTGCAATTTTGCACTTTTTTAGTGCACAGATACATGGTATCACATGGTTTGTTTGGTTTTTTTAAAATAGTTTGCCATAATTATGTCTCTACTTGAAAATCATATTTAAACCATTGCATGGGTGTCATGGAATTGTTCGTAATGTGTGATTGCATTATGTTGTCTTTTGCCAGGACACTTGTAAATGAGACATTATCCTTGGAGATTTTATTGGCTGAAAATGTGAGTAATTAAAAATGTAAACAAATATTATCCATTACATATGCCACAATAATAAATACTTCAATGTAATACAAGTTAATGACTCTTTAGGGATCCAGCCTAATCCTGTTACAGAGTGTTTCATAGGTGTACAAGCAAACAGTTAAACATTTAGTATTTTAACATGCATATTATATTTATACAATATAGTTCTCAGTTGCAAAAAAAGCAGCATCCCTGTCAGAATAATTATAGACCACGAAATGTAGGAGAGGCAAACACGGATGGAAACCCACAAGGTTCTCAAGCCTTGGTAGCCCTCAATGCTGAGGACAGCTCTTGGTCTGCTTTTCAAATGGGCATTGGGTAGGGGGAACAGGTCTGAACATGTGGTATTTCTTCTGCTTTCTTTCCAGTAGCGAGGTTATACCTCTGGCATGTATAATTCTGGCATGCCAGATTCCCCTGGCCATGTGGATCATTCCAGCTTGTAACACTTCAGCTACAAATCTTCATTCTGCCAGTGACTCCGTTTGTCACCTTGATGAAATCACTAGAACTATTTGCTTCTGTTCTCCCATTTGTACAATAGGGGCTGCAGTTCTTGCTTCCCCATCTACTTATGCACTTTCCAGACTTGTCTCTTGCCTGTTCTTCATTTCATTTTCATGCCTTTCCTTGTGTTTAGAATAACATCTTAGCAAAATTTTCCAAATTACCTCTTTGATTTGATACCGAAAACTCCTAAACACTCAGACAATATCAGAAATTTTTCAATTATGATTTGCTGCAAAAGGACAGTGATCCTTGGAATCTGCTTAAGGAGTCATTCTTATACCAGGCACTTAAACCTTGCACAGAAGTGCTCTTTAATTACTTTTAAGTTATATTAGCAGATAGGTCTTACTAGCTGCACTAGGGATTTGAACATTCCACTGGATGACAAAACAAAAATCCAGGGATCAGATCTGAAGAAGAAACAAAGACACTGTTTTATTTTACATCCTTTTATTTTTTTTCCTTTTTTTCTTTTTTTCTTTTTTTTTTTTTTCCTTTCCAGGATGGGCTTCCAATAAAGACAAACCACCTTGGAATGGGCATGAGAAAACAGCCTGTGTTCATTTCCTGGGCTGTCTCAAGAGGTCAAGGTCAGCCCTCTGACTGCTGAAGATACTGTACATGTGGACACTTCATAGCTATCCTCTATTCTCCGCTTACTTTGTTCTCAGGACACCGCCTGACTTATAAAAAAGGTGATGGGATGACAGGTAGGCAGCAAGTCCACCTGCACACTTTAGCAACCGAGTGTTTTAGTCAAATTAAAACCAATAACCCAAGAATGACATGGCCATGCCTAACCAGCATAGCCCTTCTACAGTATTTACAGAACATTCTATCACTATATTTTGGTATATCTACTAAATAGAACCTTTTTCATCTAAGTTTTGTCTTTCCAAAATTGTCTTACCTAGGGCCTTTAAGAAATGGCTTTGTTTTATCTGCTGGAATATGTCTGATTTTGCATTCTGATGTAAGATGTTTGGTCTCTCCTGTGGTTCACAGTAAATTCCCAATTTTTACCATAAAGGATTTACTAATCCTTAGGTTTGAGATATTTTCTCTCTGATTTACAGCTGTTTACAGGAGGGCTGACTCTCACTTGTTTTAGTGCCTCCTGTCCTATCACAAAAATGTAAAGGAAGGCTTAGTACAGTTGATAATTGATAACACCACCCTTGGTTTCTTTACAGCCACATAATTACATAGAGATTCCACACATCATAACCAATAAAACCAAAGATCTGTTATTCCCTTATTCTATTCAGTAGTTTACCAATAACACATACTTCAAAATACTGTTCAGGAGCGAAGCTATTGGAGTACAGCCCACAGTGCGTTCTGCACAGTGTGGTAAATGAAATTCCCAAAGGCAGTTAATGTACTGCGATCTGAAGTCAGCTAGTATCAGATGTTTGCTGCCTCATTTATTTTGATTAATTACTTCAGTGGGGGTGGACCAAAGAGGAAGCCAAAAATCCACGTACTATGCCGTCTCTGTGCTTAAGAAGTAAACAAGCTATGCAGCTTTGCTGCCTTCACTCCCTTTGACTCCCTCGCACTTTGCAAGGAAGATTTGCCATACTGTTAATAGTGATGCAAAAAACCCTGACAGACCTATGGTGGTGTTTGCTTTGTGCAACCAGTGCCTTCTTTGGAGAAAGGCTTGGAACTGCTGGCACCAGTGATCTGGGACCACTGGGTTGTTTCAGTGATGTTTGATCATCCCTAGTCTTATGGGTTTTTTTTTCCCCCAGACTTTTTCTTTTGCTGTCAACTCCACTACAGAGTTCCTGGAGCTGTTTTCAGGCTCCAGCTTTAGTCACAACTTTTCTTCCTACTACCAATTCTTTCATTTCATCCCTTGTCCCCTCCTGCTACCTTTTGTGAGTGACTTTGCTGCATGGGGACCGCGGCGGAGGCAGGGGCTGGCGGGAGAGATGTGCACGTACCTATCACAGCTGAAATTACGTATCTCTCCAATTTGGCTGTGGGTGATGATACCACCTGTTAAGCCTGTGGGAACGGAGCCCTGGGTGGTGATTTCAGCCATAAACTTTTCTGTTTTGTGGTGTTTACCTTTGCTATCCCCTGTGACAGGTTTCTCTTCTGAGCAGTAGCCTATGGCACTTGGCCGGGGAGACAAGACTCCCATGCGATGCAGTACACAGAGTGACAAATTAAAATGACAGGGCTGTCTTATGAGATTGGGATCTAGTGAAATGAAATATTTCTGGTCCAGATAACAGAGGCAGTGCTACACGGTAATATGTGGGAAAAGCCGGTGAAATTTTCAAGTGCCTTTAACTGAGTTTGTCACTGGCCTGGTCCTATCATGTCGCATCTTCCCCAGCTGGGGCTGAAAGTGTGTCTGGGGGGGCTGCGTTTGCAAAAATAGCTCCATCACGTGCTGTATAATAGACATGTTTTCCATTTTTGTCTCTGCTAGCTGTGTTAATGACAGGGGTAAAATGAATCCAAAAATCCATCCGGAGATGAGAAAATCATATGCTGAGAACTTATTTGCAATAATATTCTGCGTATTATATGATTGCCGTTTTCCCTTTTGATTTCAAACTGAATAAATAAGTTTAAAAATCTTGTACCCATACACACAATGCTGCCCTCTGATTTTCAGAGTCCTATTCTCCTATTTAACTAATAAAAAAAGAAAGTGTCGATCTTCTGCTATCAACATTTCATATTCCTGAGTTTTAAATTCATTGTTCTGTATTTTAAATAAAGGCTTGAAAATTACTTTGAAGAGCCCTTTCCTCCCAATGGGTTTCCACTCCATACACACAAATATTTTGTGTTCTTAAACACAACACTGATGTACACAAATGGATAATTGCCTCTACAACTTAGGTATCTAAATCTCTGCCTTTCAAGTGACATTTTGCATGCTCATTTGTGTGTAAGATTACAATGAGGCTTCAAGTGTCCAGACTGCATCAAAATCATTCCTGAAATGCTTATGCCTCTGTTTAATTAAGTTGAAGTGAAATTCATGTTATTCAAGCACTGTTAAATCAGGCTGAAGCTAGTGAATCTGAATGACATGCTGTAGCATGATTCTAAACTGACTAAAATGTGTGGCATTTTAAGGAGCTTTTTTTCTTTCTGCTTGAGACGCAAAACCCAGGAGTTTTGCAGAGCTACCCATTGAAAATTAAAGGCTGTTTTTCATATTACTTCAAGGGAGGAAACTTTGTGTTGCTAGAAGGAACAGAAACTCCTCTCAGAGATAAAAACAATTCATGCCTTGCACTAAATTGGTAAATAAAATTCAAAATTTCTGAAGCACTGCAGTAACTGAAAGATGTTTCTCGAGTGAAGTAGTATCCAACCAGGAGTGCAATGGTGGCTAAGGAAGATACAAATCATAGCCCCCCTGCCTTCCCATTTAATTTCAACTTTAGAACAATTTCAGTCCATCACTGTACGTGTTGAAAGGGATCCCATTATTAAAAATTCAAAATATTCTCCATGCTCTTTTATTCTAAGAACTCCCAAATGCCTCAAATGTACAGAAACACACATTTTTAATGAACCAAATGGACTTGTTTTTATAACTGACAGGGGGTGCTGGGAATTGGAATTGGGGGAGGGGGGGATCAGCTAATTAAATCTAAATCACCAACAGTGAACATAATTTCCTCGCCCAGTCACTCCCAGTTTCACCAGATTCCTTGTCCCAGTCTCATTTTGCTGCTTTCACTTTTATTCACTTTATTTCATTCTCTGATTTGGCTCTGTTACCTTTGAATTTTAATTAGATAGCTTCTTCCATGCTGCCTGGGTGCCACTCAGCAAAGCACGTCATGGTGTGTGAACACAGCGTTGACAGGCTCGTTGCTGTCAGCTCCTGTGCCCCCAGCCCGACTCCCCACGCTGGGGACTGCCTTCCCAGGGAGGATCCAGCTCCACTCCGACAGCCCTGGGCTGGGCAGGCTACACGGACTGCAGGGGCGGGGTCTGGTCACTTACAGAAAGTGTGCACAATGTGATGGGACACTCCAGGACTTTTAGCAGCTAAAATGGAAGAAGTGTCTCATCGTGTGCAACTGCAACTCTGCAAAGCTTATAGCACAGCCAGATTTTCATGGGGATAGGAAAGGCTGCTTCCCTGCCAAATTTCAAGCTGCTTTTCTAAAATCCAACACCATTGGATATCCTAGGAAAGGAATTTGCCAGATTTCACCAGCATTTTTGTTCTTCTTTTTTTTAAACTAACCATATTCTTGGAACATCTGAATCTTCTGAGATGTTGTCATAGCAAAATGCACCTCAGATGGTTCAAATTTGGCAAACACTTGGGAAACAGAGTTTTAGAAAGGAACTCGCTGGGAAACCTTAATAAGAAACAGAGTTAACAACCCAGTTGATGTTTACACTAAAAGAACAAACAAATAAACAATTGTGCCTTTTAGTAGCCTTGACAGTAAATCTAATCAGCATAACAGATTGCAATAGATCTCTTCCCTGTAAAAGTGAGAGCTTCGAGCAAGAGTTAATAAAGGTGGACCTTGATTTTTTTTACTAGCTGAAGAAGGGTAGTACATACTGCAATATTCCAAATTCAAATGGAGAGTAAAAAATTGTTTTGCAGAGCACACAACTCTGTCAGGGAATTTTATATTTTGGAGATTAATCACTTTCAAATTGGACTCCTGTTACTCACTATGCCATTATCCACCCTGCCACCTAATGCCAAAAAACCTGCCTATTAGGTCTGCAGAAATTTCCTTCCTGCACAGGGTTATCCCAGATTAGAATAAGACTTTCTTTATAACATTCAGACAGTTGGGGGAAGTGTGCTCTAGGTACTATTTCCAGAGCAACCCTATGCTGGGAGGCAGAAGTAGGAGCAACACAAGGAGGCTTTAGGGAGGAAGACTCATGTAGATCCACTGATCGGCATAAATAAGAAAAGGGGCATTGCTACGGCTGTATCCACTGAGCTGGAGTAACAGTCATTTTTCCATGGGATGGAGATTTCAGGGGCTGTTCTTCCACCCTCCAGTTTAGCCCAATGTGGAGCATACTGAATATTACTTCCACATTCCCTTCTAGCATCACCCACATTAAACCAAATCAGTCTGGCCTTGTGAGTTGATTATAAGCTGTCTGGAGCAAGAGGCATATTTTACCTTTTGTAAGAAGTGAGGGAAATATACAGCAATGTATACCCTGTTTGCAATAAAACAATGAAACTGAGAAGCCACTACTTAAGTTAATTCAATACTGGCCACAATATAGCTCAATCCAATTGAAATTGAATAAACACTTTAATATAAATTCAATTAATTTGTATGGGCTTAAGCATGCAGCCTATGTTGTGAAATTATGAACAATAACTTGTTCCACCAGCACTGTTAAATAATTGCCTTAAGTCAGAGGAAAAAGAATAGAGAAAGCTGAAAATCCATTATACTCTGAAACAGTCTTACTAAAACTAATTAGCTGCTATCTAAATTTCCACACCTCTATTTCATGATCATCTTTCCTACTTGTAAAAACAAACACATGCATTCTGAGAAGAGGTAAATATAAATGGTATTTGAAACATGAACGTAGTGGGTCCAGTCTTGAGTTGTGCTCTGGCCCCCTGGTACATGGCAGAGGCTCCAGTGGTGCTGGGGGTCTCAGGAAGAGGATCCTCCCTGGAGGAAGGCAAGAGGGGGAGCCCCAGAACAGTCAGTTACATTGGAGCTCAATATGTTCACTCAGAGCTTTATACGTTCATAGAATCATAGACTTACAGAATCGTTAAGGTTGGAAAAGACCCTTAAGATCATCGAGTCCAACCACTAACCTATCACTGCCAAGTCCACCACTAAACCATATCCTCAAGCACCACATCTACCCTTCTTCTAAATACCTCCAGGGATGGTGACTCCACCACTTCCCTGGGCAGCCTGTTCCAATGCATGACAACCCTTTTGGTGAAGAAGTTTTTCCTAATATCCAGCCTAAACTTCCCCTGGTGCAGCTTGAGGCCATTTCATCTCATCCTATCACTTGTTACTAGGGAGAAGAGACCAACACCTGCCTCACTACAACCTCCTTTCAGGCAGTTGTAGAGAGCAATAAGGTCTCCCCTCAGCTTCCTCTTCTCCAGGCTAAACAACTCCAGCTCCATCAGCTGCTCCTCATAAGACTTGTTCTCTAGACCCTTCACCAACTTTGTTGCTCTTCTCTGGACACACTCCAGCACCTTGATGTCCTTCTTGTAGTGAGGGGCCCAAAACTGAACACAGTACTTGAGGTGTGGCCTCACCAGTGCTGAGTACAGGGGCACTATCACCTCCCTGCTCCTGCTGGCCACACTATTCCTGATACAAGCCAGGATGCCATTGGCCTTCTTGGCCACCTGAGCACACTGCCGGCTCATGTTCAGGCAGCTGTCAACCAACACCCCCAGGTCCTTTTCCTCCAGGCAGCTCTCCAGCCACTCCTCCCCAAGCCTGTAGCGTTGCATGGGGTTGTTGTGACCCAAGTGCAGGACCCGGCACTTGGCCTTGTGGAATCTCATACCATTGGCTCCGGCCCAATGATCCAGCCTGTCCAGGTCCCTCTGTAGGGCCTTCCTGCCCTCCAGCAGATCGGCACTTCCACCCAGCTTGGTGTCATCTGCAAACTTATTGAGGGTGCACTCAATCCCCTCATCCAGATCATCAGTGAAGATATTGAACAGGACCAGCCCCAACACTGAGCCCTGGGGGATACTACTTGTGATTGGCCGCCAACTGGATTTGACTCCATTCACTACTACTCTCTGGGCTGGGCCGTCCAGCCAGTTTTTAACCCAGCGCAGAGTGCACTTGTCCAAGCCATGAGCAGCCAGCTTCTCCAGGAGAATGCTGTGGGAGACAGTGTCAAAGGCGTTACTAAAGTCCAAGCAGACAACATCCGCAGCCTTCCCTTCATCCACTAAGCAGGTCAGCTTATCACAGAAGGAGACCAGGTTAGTGGGGCAGGGCCTCCCTTTCATAAACCCATGCTGGCTGAGCCCGATCCCCTGGTTGTCCTGCATGTGCTGCATAATGGCATTCACGATGATCTGCTCCATGACCTTTCCCGGCACTGAGGTCAGTCTGACAGGCCTGTAGTTCCCCAGATCCTCCTTCCAACCCTTCTTGTCACATTTGCTAGTTTCCAGTCATCTGGGACCTCCCCAGATGACCCGGACTGCTGATAAATGATGGACAGTGGCTTGGCGAGCTCCTCTGCCAGCTCCCTCAGTATCCTTGGGTGGATCCCATCCGGTCCCATGGACTTGTGAACATCCAGGTGAAGGAGCAGGTCGGTGACTGCCACCTCTTCAACAACTGGGACTTCATTCTGCATACTGTCTCCATCCCCCAGCACAGGGGCCTGACAACCCTGAGGATGACCAGTCTGACTACTAAAGACTGAGGCAAAGAAAGCATTAAGTACCTCAGCCTTCTCCTCATCTTTCCTGGCAATATTACCTTCTGCATCCAACAAAGGAGGGAGATTCTCCCTGGCCCTTCTTTCGTCACTGACGTATTTATAAAAACATTTTTTGTTATCTTTAACGGTGGCGGCCAGTTTAAGTTCCAGCTGGGCCTTCGCCTTCCTAACCTTTTCCGTGCATAACCTCACAACATCCTTGTAGTCCTCCTGAGTCACCTGCCCCTTCTTCCAAAGGCAGTAAGCTCTCCTTTTTTTCTTGAGTTCCAGCCAAAACTTCCTATTCAGCCAAGCCGGTCTTCTCCCCCACCTGCTCGACTTACGGCACATGGGGACGGCCTGCTCCTGGGCCTTTGAGACTTCCTTCTTTAATAACATCCAGCCTTCCTGGACTCCTTTGCCCTTCAGGACTGCCTCCCAAGGGACTCTATTAACCAGACTCATCAACAATCCAAAGTCTGCCCTTCTGAAGTTCAGGGTAGCGGTTTTGCTGAGCCTCTTCCTTACTTCTCCAAGAATCGAAAACTCTATCATGTCATGGTTACTGAGCCCAAGACAGCCTCCGACCACCTATACATTCAAAAAACTGACCAATATGTTTTGTAACTTGAAAATGTATAGACTGTCGCTAAGTATAAATAGGCCTTGAAAGCTTGAATGGTGTCATGCTGTGCAGAAGAGCAGTTAATGCTTATTACTATTTTTGCAGTTGGTTATGTAATGCACTTGAGTAATTTGGAAAGAGTAGTACTTGCTGGGAAATGAAATTGTTTATCCCTCTTTCAAATTAGTTCAACCTATCTTCAACTCATGCAAGACTCACAGGGCCACTTTTGGGAAAGTACCAAGACACATATTGTGGAAAAAGTATTATCATAATAAAATACCAATCTTTTGGTATGAAATGTTGATCTCTTCATGGAGTGCACTCTTACATATTATGACAGCATTCACTTGGCAGACTTGCGATGCTATGACTTCACTTTCCTGTCAGGAAATCCTTTCCTATTGTGAAGATACCAAAAAGAATTGCTCATCTTGCTTTTGTGGGACAATATGGCCAAGTTTCATCAAGTCTTCCTCTAGTACTCTTATTTATAGGTTCACATAACCACACGTTTTAACATGCACTGGTTAATCTACTAGAACTTAAAAGCAACTCATTCAGCTGGTTGAGCTTGATTAGACAGGGAGACAGAGACTGCTCTTTAGCTAAACTCTTTATTAATTTGCAGTACGAAATTTTTAATCTGAAACTCATAAGCACTTAGAAAATCAATGTTTTATGGAGAGAGGATAATAGAAATTGTGAACTTAGTAGAAGGGAGGCCTTTTGGGTATTTACTTTGGACACATTATTCCCAGAAGATCTGAATGAAGAGCAGTATCTAAACTATTTTTATGTAAGAATCCTTTCAACAAGCAAGTTCATCCCATTGGCCTCCTTCAGCTCATTATAAACGAAAAAGTCTTAAAGCACTTTCAAAAAACCTGTGTATTTTCTTGGAAGCAGTCAGTGAGCACTGACAACAGTAGAAGAGAGGACAATAACACGTTTTTCAGAAAGACTGAGAGTTCCTTGCATATTTATCAGCTGGAATAACACACCGGCTGCCCATGAGACTGAAATGGAGTCACTATATTGGTAATTACTATACCAGGGCATCCTCCAGCTGTTCTGGCAAAGGTTCAGCCTTTATTTCCTCACTTTGCAGACCATGAAACTCCATGGAAACTGTAATCATCAGTCCCTGAGCAGAACATGATCCTTCTGCATTCCCAAGCTGCCTTTTCACAATGTTAGGAACCTCAACCTTTGTTCTATGTTACTTCTTTTGTCTTGTAAATCTTAAATTTTCTGTTGTACAGTGGCCCAGGTACAGCACTAGGCTAGACAGTTGTCCAGGTTCAGCCTTGCCTATAATACAATAATGTAGCCATTCATAGTGAAATATGTCCATATGTGATCTTAGACACTCTCATCCCACTAAGGCACTAAAACTTAAAACTTCCATGTACTGGGAGGGTTCCTCAATCACTGCATTTTTAAGCTTTGGATGGTAGGTACCATATTCCCCTTTAGCAGTGCCTGTGCTGTGCCCTGAGCCCTGTGTCAGAAGAGCTATCCTTCCTCTAGAGGTGTCCTCCAGAGAGGAGCTCAACCTGAGTGCAACGTTTCCCACAGCTCCCCAGACAGCCAGCGAGGGAGGGGGATGACCAGCATGGGCATTCAGAGTCACTCCTCAGAGGGTGCCATTGACAGAGGAGGAATTTCTCTCTACTGGACTACTTCTGTAACATTTTGTTATATCCTTCCAACAGTCAAGCCAGTGGCCTGTTGCCAAGCCAAGAGCCTGCCTTGGCTATCAGATCCCATTTACATCAACGAACAATATTCTAAGTAAAAGAAAATGTTTGCAGTCAACACTATTCTCAGTGAAATCAAAACAGTCAATGCACTGTCTGGGAAGAGTGATACTGCCCTACCAAATAAGTGTCACTGTGGAAGTACGGATATTAACAAAAAATATATATGTGTAGGCAAAGTCCAGACACTTGTTTTGACAGTAAGCAATTTTGCTCTGTTGTCAAACTTTCTATTTTCACTTCCCTTATTATACATGGAATTACACACTCATTTTCAGTGAGTACATGATGATGCAGGAGATTACCAGTGTACTACAGCACGTATTTGCCTTTAGACTGGCTTAATGTATTTTAGGTTTAATGTATTTTAGGTTTATCCAGCTGGCTTGGAGAATATACATGAACAAAATTCAAGCCCTGCTTATACTTTAATTATAAAGGTTTACGCTGGGCCTACACTCTCTGCATTCTTTTTCCACAGGGGTACATTTCTGCAGGATGATTTAGATACTTTACGTGCCTTGCTGGATCTCCTTGTTGTAAACATGCAACTTTATTTAAAATATGAATTCCTGAATAAGATGCAAATAAAATTTTAAACAAGAGATTTTCATCAGTAATTATCTACCAATAAAAATAGTTTTATATGCTTAATAATGAATATAATTGGAAATTTTTATACACATTAATGTGTAAGTATTTGCAATTATCGGTTTACATTATTTTTCTATCAATCTTTATACCCCTATGGAATAAAAATCCAGAACATTTTTAACCTAAGCATATACATTTGTAAACCAGATAAATGTTGTGATTATCTCTTCCTGTATATAATTCCTCATGAGGGATTCAGTTAATTGAACATACCTTTCAAAATATAATCTATGGCTTAATTAGGCTTAGCAAATATAAAATTTGAAACCACATACCCTCTATTGGCAGCAAAATTAGTTGTTTTTTTTTTTTATTCCTTTTTACCCAGCACTGCTAATGACTGCTTTGCACAGACACATGATACATATAGGTAGCATGACTATATCCAAACAGAAGTTAAGTTTTTAATTTCACTGTCAGAGATCAAAAGTCACATTTTTTAATACATACATCAACTCTTTCAATAACAAAATAAGAACTTATTGATGTTGAGTAAATTTCATAGCTTGTAGAAAAGACACATATCATTGTAATGTGTGAAATTTTAATCAGAAATGTTGTGAAGGATAAAGGTAAACTGACTGCTATAATTAATGTGTTCTGCCACAGAGATTTAGCTGGCACATTTGAGAAGTGTGGTTTATGTTAACTATTCCACTGCTTCAATTCTGTCCTCGCTAAACGGTGGTACTGTTTGATGGTTTTATGTTACACTGCTTTCCAGTCATCAGTAAGCTTTTCCTTAATTTAGGGTATAGTCCTGTAGAAACTACAAACTTGCACTAGTGCAGTGGTAGATGGATACATTGATGTAGATAAGGCTGTACTTGGTAGTGTGTACTAAACTTGATAGCAAAAGTTTTCAGGATTGAACCATTTGAATATTACCTTTCCTCTCCCTCTATCTTTTAGCACTTCAAATATTCTATTTATTTTGTAATTCAGTTTATCATAACTTGTGCCCACAGCCATAGTCTCCTGAATCAAAAAAGGTCATGTTGCCCGTGGAATGCAGAATACTAAAATCTATTATCACAGCAATACAAGGATGGAGTTATAAGAAGATTATTGTTCTCAAAACAAAATGCCTATCTGTTACATCTAATGTATTTTTGGAAAAAGCCCAAGGCCCTGATTCTGCCACCATTCCCTGCATTGACTAGAACCATATGGTCCCATTGGAGTTGATCTAACTGCTTTTGGAGTATGCTACCACTCAAAATAAATAAGAGTGGCAGGATCTGGCCCTGAATGAGCACATGGGCTCTGCACCCTGCCCTAGAGGTTAACAAACTGGCTAAGAAAATTCCAGGGCTGAAGGGGATTCAGCTGAGAAGGCTCTCTCTGATACAAGCTCCCACCCCTCCAGATGTAGGGCCTCTTCGGGGAAATGCTCATTCAACATACATTTGCTTTCGTAGATTTTATAAGAAGACACATTCTTTTTATATGTAATTTATATATTGTCTTATTTCCAGAAACTATAAGCTGCCTGTATAATTAATTGCCTTAATGAGAGAATGACAAACCTGGGACAGACAGGAATTAACAGCTTCAGACTTGCATTTTTCATTCTGAAGCAAGAGAAAGGACTTTTTGGTGTAAATAACGTTTGTTCTCCCTACTTACAGGCCTCATTTTGCAGTCCTTAAGAACACAGCTTCTCTCTGCCCAGCAAAGACTAGACTGGCACCTAAATGCACATTTTATCTTCCAAGCACATAAAATTTTTTTAAAATAGAAAAATATTGTTAACTTTTGCTGCATCATAAACCACACATCAGTGCAGCACATTACAGGGCATATTTTCAATGGCATTAGGTTATGAGTATGCAAAACAAATCACTGCAATCTGTCTGAAATAGATGATTAAAGTGATTGCCTCAGACTGCAAATAGAGAGAAAAGAACTATTTATGAAAAATCCCTTATGAAAAATCTGGGATTCTGATTCTTTACTTTGCTTCAGCCTTGGGTGTATCAGTCTTACCTGAAAAGACCTACTGCAGGCGCCTCTCACCGTGCCAGTATGGGTACGCAGCAGACAAAAGACATACCAGAAAGGGGAAGACAGATATGCCACTTAAATTAAATAGGAAATGAATTGGCCAGCAAGTTGGCATGTCTGCTGAGACAAATCATAGACAACATGTCTCTCAACAACAGAACTTATTTGTTTTCTCTTGCCAACAGATTCATCACTGCCCAGGCAAAACAGGCAAAATACATTAGTGTCATGGTAAACTGATAAAGAGAAGTGCCTCAATCTAGCATCCTCAATGGCGAAAGTCTTAGGGCTGTATTGATCTGTGTTATATAAATCTTGTTTTCTGTCTGCAGAAGTGAATCAGGAATGACCCTTAAGGTTAACAAACATTGTAATGTCTTTCAGCTGGGGCAGATGCCTATGTGCTCCACACATTGTATTTGGTCAAGTCCCATCTTGTCATTTTACTGCCAAGGAGCTTAACTAATTGCTGGCAATCATAAGACAGTTTGATGGAAGCATAGAATTCCTACAATTGTTGCCCCTCTCCCGTTTTTTTTTTAGCCTTAACAAGCACTCAAAGCCATGTAGCGGAAAACAATCAACACTGAATTAGTCAGCAGGAGTCTTAGCTGAGCTGGAACTTTATGTAATTGGCATGTCATGTTCACACATAGCCAGAAGCAGGCCTGATTAAGCTGATGTATTTTGTTTCAGTAAACTTTTACAAAAGCGGCTTTACCTCCTCTTGTTTTGGTTGCACGTCATCACATGTGCTTAACATGACATTTTTCTAGGAAGCAAAGGCATTAGACAGTCATCACAGGCATTTGGGGTTAGAGAAGTATTGCCACACTGGCATATGAAATATTACATAAAAATCAAGCATCTAGAAAAAGGCAATAACAACAGAAGCATGTTCATTATCGAAGCATAACTTCTACACCACATTTCTTTGGCTTGGGTGCACAAGTTCATTTTGTACAGCCTATTTATGCAGGTTTAAAAAAATAAGATGTTAGGTATAGTTTGTGTTAGAACTATTTCCAATTAAACTTGCATAGTTTTCTCAGGGTTTAGCAAAAATATTCCCATGCACCAAGGAATCTTTCCAGTGGAGATACTACTCAGGGCACTTAAGCAGTCCACTCTATCTGATCCAATAAAATTTTACTGTGTGTTTCACTTTGCCCTATAGATAGATTTAGTCTTAAAATGTTAAAAATGCCAGTCTGCATGGAGAAAGAAAGTAGCTAATGCTTATCGTTAAAAGTAACTCATAAAGCTTAAGGCATGCCAGCTGTATTCTTGTGCACTGGTGTGCTTCTTGTCATAACCTTAAATCAAACGATATAGTTGAACTTGGCATAGATTATTAAAGCTAAAAGAGTGAGTACTCTGTGCTTCTATTACGTCATAGTTGACAATATAAAGACAAGATTCAGGGAACTAATGGAGCTTTTTTTCTTTTGTCGTAGAAAGGTCAAGCTAGTTTTCCACATTTTATATGTATGTCATTCTCAATATAGCAACAGAATCTCTTATAGAAAACAATGTAAGTAAATGTCTCTACGAAGCTACTAGTCACCTGATCAAAAGCCAATGTTGAAAAACACTTCTAATGACTTTCTCTTATGCATCAGTGCACCTACTAATGAGCTGCCAGAAAAGGCTTTGCAAAGCTTTGCTAAGATAGAGCAGGAATGTGAGAAGCCTGAGATCTAACTTCCCTGCTGTGATCCCTGCCTTTCTACTAACAGGGAGCCCAGGCGCGGAGCTACTAATGAGCACGCTGGAGAGAGTGTCCAACCCAGCACCGGCTATAGACAATCCACCTGTCTGCTCTCCAGTGCAGGGTATGGTGCATGACAGTAAGACACCCCGTTGCATTTTATCCTTAAATAATTTAGGTATTTATTGATTTTCTTCATATTTTTATTTTGGGTTATTTTTTTGTTTGGTTGGTTAAGGTTTTTGGTTGGTGGTTTTTTTTTTTGTTTGGTTTGTTTTGCATTGACCTTACTCTCAATAGCAATTATCACTCTCTTTGGAAGAAAGTAGCAAGTTTCAAAAAGAGGTTTTCCCCCATAACTATAATTTAATTTGATTTAAGGAAAACAGTGGCATTATAGCACATTATAGCTTATTCCTCTTTAAATGTAATCATGCATCCTAAGCTTGATTATAAAAAATGGTAAACCGCTATTAATAACTTCTAAAAAAAATCCCAAATGTCCTTTTTTTGAAGAGATATAACAGCTGTCTGACACTAAAAATAGTGCAAATTGCATAAATTAGAGCCCATATTTCAAAGGCGCCACACTCGACATCTTTATCTACAGTCAAAAGCCAGCAGGATATTGGTACAAAACATTTACTTAACTGTTTGCAGAAATTCTGTATAAATGGAATAGTTACTCCAGGATACCTTTCAACTCCAAGCTGTTCACATAACGCATCGTGACGATACCAACTCCCTTTGGGCTTTTCTTGAGGTTACTCTGCCAGGTAATATTTTCTTAGCCAAAGAAACAGGCTTGCAGAACAGACACTAGATAACATTGCCAGTTAGCAGTAGGATGTCACATTTACTCTGAAAGAAATATAAAAACGTAGTAACAGGAATCGGTAATAATTACTTGTATTATGCTCCACATTGTCATCGGAAAAAGCTATGCAGTTCAAATTAGCCAGCCAAACAATGTGCTGTTTCCACTTCTTGTTGCTTCTGTTTCCTACCTGAGTTTTGACATTAAAAAACATGTGGTATGTCACAGCTAGGAAGAAAATGTGTCCTCAGTGCATTATTGATCTCCCATAGTTTCTTCAGCTATGTCTTCAACATTATGAAAAAATATCTTAGGGATCTATAGTCTGCTCTTGATACTAATTCTCACTGACATTAATGGGACTTGTGTGTGCACACTGCATAGGGAAAAGAAAACAAACCATTGATGTCCAGGACTAATACTCACAAAATCTAGTAGTAAAATACCAGTGAATATTATTAGTGCACTGTCACTTCCACACTTGTAGGCTAGTCATTCTGAGTGGCAGCATTAATTTTCAATTTAATAACTTCTGCTTCTGTCAACATTTTCACAATATTTAATTTTTTTTTGCTAACACCTTGGCTTTCGAATTTTAGAGGATTTTTAAATACTTACTACTTATTTGTTGAAAAGAGTACTTAACAGTTTAAAAAACTTGCCTGATTTCCACCATTTCAGCTGGATTTACAGGGGTGTGTTAGATATATAATCCTGAGAAAATGAATGTTGGGAGTAAAGTTCTTTCATGATGAATTAGATTATTCAGGTGTGTAAAAGTTTGAGAATGCTAGTAAAACTGCTTGGGCCAGATTTTTCTGAATACCTGGCCTGCATTGAATGAAAGATCTCATATAAGTACTTCACTGTTCTCTTGATGCTTGGCTTCAATAAATACCTAAATGGTGCCTGGTAAAGCAGTCTAAGGATCTTCTAAATAAGCTGGAGAGAGTGACCAGATTTATGGAAGAAAAATGTACTGGTGGAGGGCAAATGACCAGCTGCTGGGGGGAATGCTGGGCTCACCAGTGCTTCTATAAACACTGTCTGGATGCTAAAGAAATCTTGCAGCACGGCACCCTCGTCCTTCATGTTTCCACCATACCACAGACGACTCTTAGATCTGTGGGAAATGGTGACCTTGTTATGCTGAGCTGGTTATGTTGGCTTTGTGCCATCACTCACGCTTGTTGGGGAGCTCTTTAACACTGTTGTATCATTTAGCAATGCAAAGTGGATGAGGCTGGATAGATCTGCTTTGTGGCTGGGTACAGCTAACAGACCAGAATAAGTGAGTGGAAAGAAATTGGGGAAACAAAGGAAATCGGGTGCACAAACCCCTTCATCCTCCATCCTTCCAGGCAACTCCACCATAGGCTATCTGCAAGAGACCTATAATCATTTTATCACCGTCTACCAAACCACGATATATGGGCTACATTGTCCACCTCTCCCCCATCCTGAGAGATGTCTGCTCTGGTGGATTTCTGGCATTGTAAGGCAGCAGCAGAAGACAGCTTTTGGCAACACACAGTGTCAGGAGAATCTCCAGAGAAGGGAGGAACATTCCTACTCCTCCATTCTTCTTCTGTCCTACTCTGTTCTTCCAGACTCCCAGGATGAGCAAAGTTGCCCATATCTAACACAACTCATTATATTTCCTGGGAACATTAGGTTACGAAGAACCGTTCTTGTAAGGTTGCAAAGCCTAGCTTGCACATGAGATGACTCACATATACTCTCTTTCTGTATTTTTCTGTAAAATCTTCTGTGCCCATTAACGCATCAGCCCTATTCTCTGAGGATACAGTATAATAGAATTAGAAGTGCTTTGAAACTACCGATCATCTTTCAGTCTGTGCAATGAAGGACATATGTGAGAGAATGTAGCTTTTCTAGCTCTATTTCCTCAAAAATTAGTTGATAAAAAAATTTATCTGAAACATTTTTCCCTGTGAATGCACAGGTTTGTCAGAATTTCTAATGGAAAACTTCAAAGTGTATTGATAAATTTAAAAATTTCTAATTATATTGTTGCAAATATTTTTTATTGCTTGAGTTATTTAAATATAAAAATATAGTAATATTACAAAGTCAGAACAGAGTATGTTATTAGCACAGATTTTCTTTCAAAATATTTCTTTCATCTGTTATTTTTTAACTACATGGGAGATTTTTAAAAAAATTCTTACTTCTTCAGAATGAAGGCAAATTTTAAAATGTGAGAATTGATACTTTTTGATCAGCTTTAATTTATTGTGAGCACACACTTTCACTGGTGGTTTGACAACAGAGTTTTCACTCTCACGTAATCCTGACATGAAATAAATATTCCTTTTAATAACTTTGATTCATTAGCAGGAAAGGTTGGTTTCCCCAAAGCAGCCGAAATATATATGGATTTATGACTCAGAGCAGAAGACCTCTCTAATTGATAGCAACAATTTACAGAGAGTTCCGAGAAGACTAATAGAAATGGTTATGAGGCTGGAAGACATGTATACATATAATTTCACACAGTCATAAGTTAGACATATGGGGAAAATGATAACAGTCTAAATTTTTAAAGCATATTAGCAAGAGAGAGAAAAAATTAGACTGAATATCAGAAAAAAAATTCCTGAAAATGAGATGAATTAGGCAGTTGAATAGTCTCCAAAGGACTGATGGGAACCCAACCACAAGAGACATTTACAACTAGACTAAGAGGGCCATCTGGGTGACCTGCCACTTTTTACTGTTTTCTGTGTTGGTCTTCAAAGATTTGAAATGAATAGGCACTAGAAAGTCAAAAGAAAACAGAATGGAGAGGTTTCAGATCCAAGGTTGCCTTGATATGATATCTCTTAGCTGAGATTTGCAATTTCCTGTCATCTTATCTGGATTCCTTGGTCAAGTCTGGGTGTTAAGTCAATGAGATGCTGAATGACTTACCTTGGCTGCTGATAAAGTTAATGTGTTATAACAGATTTTATACACCATGATTTATGTATTTAGAATTTTTATGTCAATAATTACTGTACATGTTATACGACCATTTCATAAAATTACACATCACCATAAAATAACTGTATATGGCATATTTAATTTTGAACTTCTAAAGACAAAAAATGGAAGTAGTTACAATAATCATTATTTTCAATTTTATGTAGTTAAGTGGTTTTACAAAAAAAAATTAGCCTTCCAAATTACATAGTTATAATGTGTTAATGGTAGCATAACATGTCATTACATTATGCAACTTAATTTCATAGATATCATATATAGTTGGATATTTTAGACTCTTTTATCCTTACAGTTATTACAAGACACTAATTTCTTTCAAACCATACTCTGCTTAACACTTATTCAGTATAACCTTTGATGAGTCAATTCATTTGGACACTCGGATCACAGGAGAATTTGGTGCTATTGCCTCTATTCCTCATTATGAAATGGAAACAGTGCTCCAGCTCTTTGCAGTTTTCTCTGTGGACCTGTGACTCCTTACTTTTTTTTTTTTCCCTGCTAATAAAACATGTTCTGCCAAGATGGCTGGTGGGGCCAGGATGCTGCTCATGAGAGAAGATGAGGATGAAAGTCATCTTGTCTGAGCTTTTGTAATGATCACCTGCGAGGCTTGGATTCATCCTATCTAACTTTCATAACTGTATGTCTAATCTAGGTACTTCAGTTAAGTGCTTGGAGTTAGATGGGGTGGATCTGGTACTAAAAGTCCATATATAACAAAGATACATAGGGTACTCAGGCATTTTAATGATGGCACTGCACCATACTGTGCTGTCGATCCATATGTGCACTTACAGATAGCTCAAGGACAAGAATGGTCTTGGGACAAAAATTAAAGAACTGATAGTGCAAAAATCTGCCAAAACTCACAGTTGCTTACAGCAATGAAGAATTTAAAATTCTTCTTCTGATGTATCAATTTGCTTTCTTTACATAAACTTAATCTCTTTTTGACCCACCCAGTGCCTCAAAGCATTCAGACCCTTTTGATTTTTAATTTACCATCTTCTCTATTTGCTTTTCCTCTTAGGTCTGTTGTCTAAAAATTTTAATCACTATGGAATTAATCTTATTCTCAAGGTCACTAATGAATGTATGAAACCAAGTTGAGTGGGGAAGCAGAGACTCCAGAAGGGAGAGCTGCTCTGCAGGGAGATCTGGATAGGCTGGAAGAGTGGGCCAGCAAGAACCTTATGAAGTTCAACAAGGACAAGTGTAAGGTCATGCACGTGGGAAAACATAATCCAGGAGCGCAGCACAGACTGGGATCCACCTGGCTGGAGAGCAGCTCTGTGGAAAAGGACCTGGGTGTCCTGGTGGACACAAAGCTCAGCATGAGCGAACAGTGTGTTGCTGCGGCCAAGAAGGCCAATGGGATGCTGGGTTGCATCAAAAAGAGCATCGCCAGCAGAGATAAAGAAGCCATCATCCCACTCTACTCAGCGCTTGTCAGGCCACACCTGGAGTCCTGCACGCAGTTCTGGTCCCTGCTATACCAAAAGGATGTGGACAGGCTGGAAGAGGGCCAGAGAAGGGCCACCAGGATGATCAGAGGACTGGGAATACGAGGATAGGCTGGGAGAGCTGGGTTTGTTCAGCCTTGAGAAAAGGAGGCTCAGAGGGGATCTCATCACCATGTACCAGTACTTGAGGGGTAGTTACAAAGAAGATGGAGGCTCCCTTTTTACACGGAGTGACATGGAGAGGACAAGGGGGAATGGACACAAGTTGCTCTTGGGGAGATTCCGATTGGACACCAGAGGGAAATTTTCCACATTGAGGACAGTCACCCATTGGAATAATCTCCCCAGGGAAGTGGTTGACTCGGCCACATTGGACACTTTCAAGAGTCGTCTGGACAGGGTGCTGGGACATCTTGTTTAGACTCTGCTCTTCCTAGAAAGGTTGGACTAGATGATCCCTGAGGTCCCTTCCAAACTGTGATTCTGTGATACTGAGTAATGCTGATTCCAGTTCCTGACTCCTAAGTACTCCCATGAACACAGCCACCCAGTCAGTTACTGCTACATTTGCAATATCTCTTTACCTGCTGACTATTAGTCATGTTTTTTCTTCAGCCATACTTAATTATGGCTGTACAGAAGTATGTATCACCACTGTTTAAAAGACTTTTCCTTGAATAAGCTGTCAGTAACAGAAAGGTAAATTTCACGGCTGTACATTTCCTTGTTTCTGCCTAGCGTGTCTGGCTGGAGGACAGTATACAGAGCAGGGAGACAAATTTGGTAAGTCTTCCCCATACTGTATATTGGGAATAATTTCTGACACATTAAGTCCCTCAAACCTTGCTCGGACACAGTCTTGGAAAGTTAAACCAGCAGGGGCTGTAACTGGGCTGAGAAAAATGCAGAGCAACCAGCAGTCCTGCGTTTGAGCCCATGCCTGGTCTCCCTTTCAGTTACCATAGCCAAAGCATGGAGGCTGGAGTGCCAGGCTCTTTATTTCTTCTAGGAATAAAGTATGACTGGATATGTTGAGCCATAGATAGTAAAGTAATCCACAGCACTGCAAATTTCCCCCCCCCCCTTTTTTTTTTTTAAATTAACAGCCTATTTCACAAAAGCAGTGGTTTTAAAAGAGTGTTCAGTTACAAGAAATCAATTAATTTAAACCCATAAAGAAAAGCATTTCAAGGCATGAAAAGAAAGCAGAAGAGAGTAAAGCACCACACAGTAGATAAGAAAACATGATCTTTGCCTAAGGACCTTCCCCATGCAGCAGAGTAAGATGAGTATTTTAGCTGTGACTCAGTGTAGTGTAGCATCTCAGTCTTTTCTCCTTGCGCTATGAGAAGTCCCATGCTCTACTTGACTGTAGTTAAAGCCTTATCAGTCTGAGATTCCTACCTCTTCCAATTATAAATTAATTGTTTATATCTAAATTACTGCATTATGCAATCTCGATGACCATACTTCATGAACAATAATTTGTTATGATTTGACACTTTCTTTATAGTTTCTTTCTCTGCTTCAAGTAGTAATTATTTTACCAGCCTCTGCTGCAGTGGAGTCACTTCCTTTTTTTGGCAATACAAATTGTTGTATAGGACTCTGAATTTCCTATGGCTACTTTACGCCTAAACCACTGCAACTGCAGTCATGGAGTCAATAAATCCATCACTGAGGTGTAAAGGCACTGTGCTAATGGACAGCGACAATTAAAATATAAAAATTATTTAAAAAATATAACTATCTCTGTTTTACCAAAATGAATTCCTTCAATTTGCTAGTATAAAATGCAGCTTCATGAACACATCATCTAAGTAATGAAATACATGTAACAACTCTCATATCTGTCTTCCGACTGGGACTGTGCATAGGCTGCTATGTGGTATGTAATATCCAAGGAACAAATCTGTCTCTAAATTTGTTATTAGAGTCCTGGTAATATACTCTGTCTTTCCATCATCTGAAAGGTAGGCAAATATACTCTGTGCATCATCAGTGCAACAATGTTCATCTAACATTGTAATGCATATCTCCATAGCACTTACACTGCATACCAACCTAAATCATTGCCACTCCGCACTCAGCAGCATATGTATTTTTTACCAGCTGTAACCCATCCCAATATTTCTGCAAGGGTTTTCAAATGCAGATCGCAAATGTAAAAAGTTACAATATGTACGCATGTGCACACAGCTATATTTTGAAGAAATACACACTTTGAATCAGCTAGTACTGACAACAAACTGTTCTTTCAAAATAAACATTGTACACTGGACAGTTGGTCTATGAAATTCTCAATGGAAAAGTTTAATTACTGATTTCTTATGTTGATTTTTTTATATTCTTTTTTGTATTTTAGGGATTTCACACAATAAATTCCAAAGCAATGCAAATTAATGATACCTTTCAATTTTCCTTAAAAAATCTGCTGACGCAGAGGACAGATCTAACGCTTAGCAATTCTGTTTAATAGGCAAAGTCAGGATAAAGCTAATTCAATAGAAGTACTGTCAAAACAACAAAAAAAGGATCTCTTTATCTGTAACTGCCACCAAGCTGAATGGTCCATAGAGAGCCTTGGCACAGGCAGATCTTTTTCTCAGCAGTTTCTTCTGGCTTGAATAACTAAGTATTCTGTTTAAATGGATATTTAGACATCCTCAGACAGGGCTTGCCTTGATTCTCATACCAGGACTGCCTGCAACATCTGCACATTCTCCTCTTCCTGACTCCTACTTTCACACTTCCTCCCAGAAAGGATAGTTTGCTCACCAGGGGGACATGCTGTGCTTGTTTTCAGTGATAAGCTCTGTGTCAGACTATTACACCACTGCACGTATTTCTAGCTACTTAAATTCAAGAAAATCAGCACTTCAGGGCTTTTCTAGGATTTTGGGTTGGATGTTGTACTAAGAATTTTCACACCTCAAGTTCTACTGCTACCATTGCAAAATCAGTGCAACTCTTGATTAATTGAATATCACAAGCAGAACTTGAAAGATTTGTTTGCAACAATCACACACCAAATAAGCCATCATAGTGGATAACAAAAATGTCCTTTTTTTTTTTTTTCCAATCAAGGCAGTGCACACACCCCTGAATCCTGCTTTGGATGCAATTGCAGACTTGGATATACACAAAGCGCTAGATACAAGCTTTCAGCTACAGCCTTGAAGATGATCTTAACAAAACCGAAAAGGTTTGTACAAAATCCCCAGATACTATCTTTTAATGTTTTGGTCCACCAAATTACAAGACCTATGGGTTTATGAGTATCAGCACACTCAATTACTTTCCTTAGGAAAAGTTTGTTCCTCTTACTCTAAACTGCATATGAAGCTGCATCTTCTTATATGTGTTTATATATTATATATTTCCCTTCAACTCTAACTCTTCTGAGGGAGTAATCACACATTTCAAATCTTCAGAATAAGCCAGAAATTCCAGGCTTTAGCCACTTGCCAGACAGCAAAAGCTACTCTGACTATGACTGTGAACTACTGAGGAGCACATTCATTTTCCTGGATATTCAGCCACTTTTCATCCTGCAAGGCCAGGTTAGTACCTGTTAGGCAGGTAATAACCTGTAGGAAAGCTATCTTTCCTATAACACTTTTCATCAAAACTCATGTGAGAACACTTCATAGAGGAGGTAAATATCTCAACCTGTTTAAGAGAGAGAGCAATCAAGATATAAGGAGACTGAGTAGCTTCCCCAAAATCTTTCAGTGGATCAGTAGCAGGAATACAGCCTAGGCTTCTTCATGCTCTGTTTAAATAATGCTACATGTTGATAGTCATGCCTTACTCCCTGCAAAGAAACCAGTAAAACTATAATGGCATCACAGTTCCAGAGGCAACCAACATTTTCTTGAGACAGGTTTTAACATATTGCTTGGTCAGTCCGCTTTTCTTATAGTGACAACAGATCACACAAGGCACATTAGCACACATTGGTGCTATTTTCCAACACTGGCCCTAGAAGCAGGACAAACCTCAGCGAACCAGTGAACACGAGTAGGTGGTGAACCTAGCTTTTGCTCAGGAGCAAGATTCCACTAAACAGGATTTTAGCTTTTCAGGTCAACAGAAAGCTTAGTTTCACAACAGCACTTTAAAAAATATAAAAGAGGTATTTTAATAAATCTTTTAGATATGAAAACAAGGAATGCAACAGTGGAATAGCTGCTATACTTGTTAGCTGCTACATTAAGACCCATTTATTCTGAATGGTGGTCTATATTCTCCTTTCAGTTGCCACAGGCATTGAATTGGCAGAAGCAATCCAAGCAAAGCTAGACAATATGTCAGATGGGCCATTTAAATTTTGCTGTGAAAGGACTTAATAATATTCCCATTTAAATAATAATCTTTGAGTTCCAGGATTAACAAGCCAATGAGGAAAAGGGTCCATTCAGATTTTCCAGGTTTTCTTTTAGCTACTGAAATGCAACAGTATTAGTTTGCACTTGGATCACTCAGGCAAGGTTTTGCTTCTGGTTTAGAACAAAGAACATCATCTTAGAACAAATTTTTACGGTAATAAAAATCCTATACAGATAAGACTCTGCTCTTCAGTGATTGTTAAGATTGCACTTTGGAGAAAGAAGATTCAACCCAGATATTTTCTCTTGATTCAGCACTTAAAAAGAAGTTCTGGCATATCTGAGTACTAGCACATCAGCTCTTCCAGGCTAACCTCATCTAGGTTCACACAGTCATAATTTAAACCTTCAATCACATCAAAATAAGTAATAGAAATAAAGAATTAACCAGTTTTGGCAAGATGACCAGAATTCCCATTTTTATCTCAAGTTCTGCATTTTTTCATTGCACCTAATATGTCTTTTATTTTATTACAGTCATATGTTAAAATACTTTAACATGAGAGTCCTACAAAAAATTCCTCTTTTAAACTGAAATAAACTCAAGCCCTTTGTGCTTCCAGGGAGAACCTGGCTTTTTTTGTTTTTTACCTTTAAATATAAATGCTTTCCTACAACCACAACCTAGCAGGGAGGCAATGCCATTTGGCAAAAAAGTTATATTAAGTGCACTTGCTGGAACTGTTTATACTTTGTTCCTGAGAAATAGATTGAGTACTTGATAGTATAACACAATGAGAGGTACGGGTGGTGGAGATCGGATCGGATGCTTGGGCGGGGGCAGCGGGGAAGTGTTGCTACCCCAGGAATTTATTTTTAAAGTGTCTGCTATTTCATGCAATCTGGTCTATTTCAAAGGCAAACAATTTGCTCTTCAGAAGTATCTTTATGAGCCCCAAGGGATGAAACTCATCCCTGGCAGAAATGATTTAGCAGTATCCAGAGAGGGGGTGAACTCCTTGAGAGGCAAGGGAATAATTTTTTGAAGGGTGGCAGAATTTTAACAAGGGCCTCTAGTGAGTTCTTGTGAACCCCTTTCAGCACATCACTGTTTTATTAAAATATTCTTCTCAAAATACTGAAACACTGACAGCTCCTGTAAGCTTGCCAAAAATTGAGTAAGGAATAAAAATAAAATGTTAACTTGACATGTGTGAATAATTTTGATTTGATGATAACACCTTTTGGAATCGAGGCCATATTCAAAGCTGACTCGTAACACATTCACATTTCTAAGTTACATGAAATAACTCAAACTTTTCAGGCATTGTTCTGGTGCAGTGAAAGGAGGAGATGTTAGGAGCCTAGCTCAAGCTTTCTTCTAAGTTAAGTGAAGATTAAAAGCATTTTAGGTCTTCCTGTCTGAACCTAGAGGGGCTAAGGTTGTACTTGGTGTCTGCAGAGCAGGCTGGTTAACATGGGCTGGCTGGTTTAAGTAACCAACTGCAGTCAGACAAACTGGGTAAACACCAAAAGAAGGAGAAGACCTGCTTTTGGTGGCTAAAGATCATTTTGAGATAATTGATTTTTGAATATGGACAAAGTATTGAGAAGATACTGTAAGGAACATCCATATTCTGGTAGGATACAGCACTGCACAGTCTTACATGGGTCTGCTCCACCTCTGCATCTCACCCAGACTTCTTCACATACTCAGTGAGAGGCAAGGCAAAGAGGAAGCTCAGATGAATTATAAGAACCACTTTGGGCAAACCCTTCAAATGTTTGGTGTAAAGATATCTCTAACAAAGACCAACGCCACACACTGCTTTACACTCCTGCATCTTATTGCCACATTGGAACCTCAGATGTCTATCTTTGGTGGGGCAACACTGAATTAGCTTTATTTTCCCCTTTGTCCCACCATGCTGTTGTCTCTGCTCCTGAACTCTTGACAAGCAGCCAGCCATTAATGACAGCAAGGCTGGCAGTGGAATGGCTATTGGTAGTGTTAATTCATCTATAAACCTCTGATCAAATGCTGTGGCCAGGAAATGTGAGGAACAAAGTTGAAGGTGAAAAAAGCATTTAAATGGGTGAGCTATGACTAAGTTTTACCACGCTCAGATGTATCTCCTCACAACCATATTCACGGAAACACACCTACTACAGCAACAGGGTTGCATGTTTCTACTACAAGAGTACTTTTACCTATAAGACATTCTCTATTCCTTTAGTGCAAAAAGTGTTCTTAGGCGTTGTATTTTTAGCTATTCTTAAGGGATTTTCAAGGGACTCTGACCTCCTTTGGGACAGTTTCTCAGCTAGACAGGCTGCTGCATGCGGTCTTGGGGGAGTAGTGGCATTTATCTCTAACTTATGTGACTTTCTCTTGGGTCCAGTTAATAAGTCAAAGTGTTTAATCAAGTCCTCAGAGCTCAATCGATTGTGTAAAAACACACATGACATGAACCCACCATCCCTTATTTGGCTACTGACTCAGCCAACCTGTAGATCCCTCTGCCTGGCAGAGTTATGCACGCTGTTTCCAGCTTGTGAGTAGATTTAAACCGCCACTGAGGACAAAAACACAAGTGAACTTTGGCATATTTCCATCACTTCAGTGGCTCCCGTATGTGTTTAATTTATTGTGGCTCTGAGGTGTAATGTTAGAGTGTATAGCATTATTAATACAGCACAGGCCATCTTTAGCTCCTACTCGAAGGCATGAGATAACTTTTAAGTACTGTTGAGCCTAATGGGCAAACAAAAGCTGGTACATGAACTACCATTCCATGAATCCAGAGGAGTTTGTTTACCAGAGACCAAATTCAACTGCTTTGTTTAGAAAAAGAGCATTAGGCCAGACTGGTAAAAGTAAGGAAATGGGTAAATGAGGCTCTCTGGACCACCCTTTGCTGTCGTTTGGTGAACACACAAGATCAATGTTAATGCATTTTAAATAGGGTTGTCTCTCTACTTTGAAAGGTTCTACTTAGGTATTCTTCTCTTTCATATATGTGCAGATTTTATATTTGACCTGTTACTATACAGAGCACAGATCATACAAAATGGGTGAGGAATGAATGAGGAGGATTTAGCTGGGTTCAATGAACAAGTTATACCACCTCTCTTTTCCCAAGTATAGAATGTTTTTTTCACATTATATGCACGAAAGCAGGTTAATAACATATTACAACTGAAACGTCTCACCAAAGTTAGCGAATTGGAGTTCAGACTCCTGTTGCAGATTAAACTCAGTCCTGCTAAATTACCAAAGGGTCTTCAAATGTATGAAGGCATAATTTACAGTCGTTACAGAAATAGACGCTGTTTGACTGTATGTTGTAGAAATCACATGCCAG
This sequence comes from Phalacrocorax carbo, assembly GCF_963921805.1. Classification (NCBI taxonomy): domain Eukaryota; kingdom Metazoa; phylum Chordata; class Aves; order Suliformes; family Phalacrocoracidae; genus Phalacrocorax; species Phalacrocorax carbo. The sequence continues at coordinate 20,336,078 of NC_087517.1, read as the reverse complement.
AAGCCATACATGCTGAGGGAAGATTTAAAATCATTGTTAGGAAATAATTCAACAGAAATCCTGATAATGGGAATATTTGCCCTGATTTGCTATTAAATAATATCTTAGTTTAATATCTAATTAGTTTTCCCAAATGCCATATTTATCAAAAAGTCTCTCATCAAGTAATCCATCCTGATTAAATTTTCCCTCTGTCTGTAGTAAACACTGTATTCTTTCTTCTTGAATGTATCTTCTCAATGGTTAAATTCTACCTTCTTTTTCCTCTTTTTCTGTGATAAGTCTTCCCTTTCTCTACTTCCATGGTATTCTGACACAGCCTTCTCTCAACTGCAGCCTTCCTACTAGCTGTCTCTGTGTGCTCATCATGACTCTCCAAAGTCCTGTTTTTCTTAAAAAGGATCAAGCAGTCCTGGCCAGCTTTTCCCTAGAACTGAGAAGTCTGAAATCCAGAAAAATGCTACATGTAGGACCAGTTTCAGTGACCCTCACAGGCTTACTACAAGTAAAGCCAACCACACAGACAAGGACAGGCATGGCTCAAAACTTGCCCAGCTAGTCCTCAGGCCACAGACCATGGCACAGAGCACTTGTGTTACTCCCCATAGCCACACAGATTAGATGAGACATTCACAGACAGGAATCCACTTTCAGCCCTAGGAAATGGGGTGAATACAGTGGTAATGGGAGCAAGGACAGAGGGGATGAAAGGTGATAGTCAGCAGGTGGCAGGAGGACACATGTTTCAGTCTAACATAGCAGATCATGCCCAGAGCAGTAAAATGTTATGGAAAAGTTGTAACACCCTGGTAGGAAGGTGAGTGATAGGGCTGAGCAACGGTTCCTGACCTTTTCCTAGAAAACAGTTTCCTAGAAGTACTTCCCACACCTTCTCAGAAAATTGGGAGGAGCAGCTCTCACACGTTTTTAGCTAACACAGTTGTGCTGGTTTTTTCAATCTGCTCTCGCAACCTCTCCAGATTTTGAGCATAAATGAAAAAGACATCAAATATATTGAAATAAAGAGCTACAGTGAGAACCCACAGTGGTCTGTATGCCTGCACACTATGGTGCAGAGGAGCCTGGTCCCAATGAAGGGCCACTGCACCGACCCTGCTCTGTGTCACTGCCACGGGATGTCTACGGAATAACAGCAGGGCTGCACAAGTGCCTTGTGCTTATTCGTTTGCCTTGTGGATGCTCAGATTGTGGCAACCTGTAATCTCCCAGCAGTCTGACACTCAGGACAGAACAGCGAAGCCTTTTTTCATCCCAAGTGTTGACCCCTAAAGGGCACCTAGAGAAGCAGTAGCATGTTTATGGGCTAGGGAGAGAGATGTGTATCTTGTTTCCACCTGCTCAGACTTGGAAGACATCACCTCTCTTTAACAGCTCATCTGGCTGCTTCAGGCTCTGGCTTCAGGCCACCTCATGATGGTACATGCGCACAATTATGTTATCATTTCAAATGACAATTCATGACAAGCTGCTAGTAGGGTGATAGTCCTCCTTGCATGGTCCACGTCTGCGGATTATTATAAACACTGACTGTGAGACAGGGCTCAATACTTCTCACAGTCTTATCTGTCCAAATGTACTGACTTCTACGGTCTTTGTCGGTGCAGCTCACAGAATTTGACCCATTGCTTTTAGCCACAAGAAAAAAAATTAGGATGCTATGGGATAATGAGTTTCAGTTAAAAAGAAGCCCTTATGCTGGCTTCTCCTAAAGTGAGGAGAAATATCTCTAAGGCAAGTATCTCTGGAAGATCTATTTGTGAAATATCTTCTAGCTTGACATACTGTATAAGACTAATTGAGCAATAGTGTTGCCAGTCATTGCTACTTAATTGTGTGATTGCTGTAGAACGCACAGCCCTGCAGCATGCTCTCCGCCGGGTGTGCAGCCTGTCTCAGTGAGGTTATACTGCCAGCGAGCTGAGCGGGGATCCCCAAATACCCCTAGACTGCAAGGCAAGTACTAGCAAAGCTATCATTTATAAACTGCTTTCCTTCTCATTTACATTCGCTTGTCAGATGGCAGCTCCAACAGTAATTCACATAGAAGAAATCAATTAGGGAAACTACAGATTTTTAATAAATACCATTTCTGAAATTAATTTTAACAGGTAAGAAGTTGAACCGTGCCCTTTTATTTTTTTCCCAAGTACACACTTTTTTCCACAGAGAGGAATGATTATGAGCAGAGCTCCTGGAAAATATGTGTACTCTTCATGCTAGAATGTCCAAATTTCTATTTTAAGTTCATTTAATTTCTGAAAGGCCAGTAACAGAAAGGGAAATTATTTTTATAGGAAGGCTGTATCATACAATGTTGTATTTTCTCAGATTTCTCACAGTTGTCAGCATTACAATCATTTAATTACAGTACACATTCCAGCCATCCCAGATGTTTAGCTGCAAACTCTGCATTGGAAATTAGATGTCTTAACTTCAGGTTTAGGCACAAAAAGCTAAATGATTTTCTTTTTTTCACCAGGAAGTCTATGAGAGTTAAAGAAAGGGAATAATATCTTAATGATTTCCATTTTAGCACTAAAGGAAAGACGCTCATGTTGGCAGTCAAAGAGGCTGTAACATGCAGGACTTTCTTTAAGCACATTTCTTTAGGAAGTGAAAGATTGCTATGCTGCAAGACAAGGAACCCTTTTCAGTAGCACACGCTTCACAGTACGACCAGCACCAGCAATATTGCTGATACAGAAATTTTGTTTATCTGAAAATATGCCTCACTAACTATTTTTGATAACTCAAAGAAAACAACAGATTTGTAACACCTATGCTTGCTGCGGGCCATGAGGCTAAAGGTTCGGAAGGCTTCCCTGAGAGGCTGGTCCCTGGTGCCATCTTGTGTCGAGACCAGATTCATCCCTGCCGGTGAGAGAGGCCGATGGCAGAGCTCTGGCTCTGCTACAGCCACATTATTCTGTCTCGGGGAAAAAAAAAATCATACCTCCATCCCTTCGACAGTCAATACTGACTAATTGCTGCAGAGCGCATCTCTGCTGCCATTGCCCTGGAAGCATCATCTCTGAGTTCAAGGAGTCCCAAAAGATTGGGTTTTTTACTTTAAATTAAATGACAGAAAATGTGAGTATTCTTTTTGCCTAAATTACTCTGGTGACATCACAAGCCTGAATTTGTAGAATTCCTTTCAATGTGTCACTGGTCAATTGAATTCTTATCATTGTCCTTTGAGGCTCTTTAGAGGGCAAGACTTGAGAGCTCATCACTATTTAATACAGGTGACAACTGAGAAATATGTATCTTTTCTGTAACAGAAATGCACAGGAGAAAAAAGATCAGTGGCAAACACCTGCCAGTCACTAGAATTTTGATGTATTTAAAAGAGAGTCATCAATTTGTTTGTTTTCAAAGGTGCTGAGCGTTTGCTGTGAGCATTCTGAGTGCCTTCATACTAAAAAAAAATACTAAAATCCCAGGGAACTTAGCTGGGTATTATGAATTTACGTACCTAATTTTGGCCACATGCTTTTTAAGGCATTGAGCTTTCCATGAAAAAGAGCCTCTGACTGACCCATTTAGGAACCAGCAAAAAGATAAAAGAGTATGTCTGGATTCGCTTTGTGTACTTGAAGTGATTTTACTGTACGCAGCACTGTTCTAAAGGATGAAAAAAAATCTAGCTTTATTTGAGTATTTTATTTCTATATGTTTCTACTATCTGTATACTTCCTAGTTTTAACTAGGCTAGCAAGCAGAAATACTGTAGTGCCAGCAGAGCTGTTCTTCTTGTCCTTTAATCTGACCCAGACGAGAAACTACTAAAGATCTCACAAGGAAATCCAATCTTTGGAAATTACCAGCATGAATTCTCAATCAAATAGGCCGAGGTAACTTCTGATAAGCTTCTGAACCCAGCCTCCGAGGCTTTTGATGTTCATTCGTGGTATATAGTACCATCTATAACATTTGCTACTTCTACTCCCTGCAAGCATGCTTCACCTCTCTCACTGCATCAGTTATTAATCCTGCTTTTTCCCTTTTTGAGCGTGTAGCTGTGGCTCACCTCTAATTTTGTTACATTGCTTTATTTTTAATCACGTTTGCCATTCATGTAAGATTGATAGTGCAGGAAACTAAAGTCCTCCCCTAAATCGAAAGGACGCGTGCAATACATGCATCAATGGAATAAATGAGTCCTTAGACTACATCACTTGTAGTTAGGTTAGTGCAAACCAGAGAAGGAACCTGTTCATATATAGGTGCCTTTGGTATAGAAAACTAGAGTCAAATAATACAGTGAAAATAAGCCTGGTGCCTTGGAATATAATAAAAATTATTCAGGTCATAACTGCCCATGCACCACCCCCAAGATTTAATATGTTGCATTCTTCCCTAATGTTAGGAGGAAGGATGGGTGTTCAGCATTATTTTATTCCTCTCCTCCCCCCAGTTTATTTCCATCATCAGCTCTCAGGGATCTGCAGAACCAACACCTGCATGCTTTGCTTTGACTACAAGCACGTACCAGTTCACCTTAACTGTAGTCTCTGAGGTGAACAACTTTATGCCACACGCACCCTGCATTTCACTGAGGTTTTCTAATAAGTGTTTTCTTTTTTGTGAGGATATATCTAGCAAGTTTCAGCATATTAACCTAGAGAAGTTTCCTGAATTATTCCTGAGATTTCCAGCCTGTTTTCTATACACTTCTAAAGCTGTTTCATACACGTACACACTTAAGTGTGGCTGGGATTGAATGTAAAGAGTCATTACGGTGTTCTTCACAATCCCATTGCCATATGAGGCAGTAAGTACACCCTTGTGGCTAGTGCATCCCAGTGGCCCGATTCTTCACTGTCTTGCACCTGCGGGAGTTATTTAAACCTCTACAAAATGGGTGTAAATCACTACTGAGCCTGAATGGCAGGATTTCACACTCTGCAGAGGCAATAATGGCTAGATAAAAGGGCAAAGCAGTGGAAATATCAGGGGTTTTTTTCCCCCCCTTCTGTTCCTGTCATTCAAGTGCCCAATTCAGGGGAATTGCTCTGGCCTCGTGAAATACATCCTAACCTCATGGGTGGGCAGCCGAGCCGAGGGAGTGAGGGCAGCTTGGGGGGGGGCAGCTCCAAGCCCGGGCAGACCCCCAAGTCTGGGGATACCCAGAGGGTGTTAAGTACTCTAACACTATAGTGTTGCCAACAGTTTGTCAAATGATAAGCAGCATTCAGGTACACACTGTCCCTGTAATGGACTTGGCATCAATACTTATTTCAAGCTACTTCAGTGCCTCCAGGAAAAACATCAGATCCACTGGAGACTCTTTCTTGCAGCAAATCACAAATATGCAAAGACACATGTACGCAAGGACACAGACATACCCTAAGACTATCGTTAGTCAAAAAGTTTTAAAATAAATCATCACTGGTATGACAATCAAATGTGTATTAGGATGATAAACACAGCGCTTTTCCTCTTGTGCCCGAGGAGCCCTTTAGGGCCTGATCCAAACTAAACTGAAATCATTGTAATCCCTCTGTTTGCTTCAGTGGGTTTTGGATCAGCCCCTGAAGCTGTCCAGCAATAATTAACCTATAGGGGAATCATCTTTTTAATAGGGAAGATTGTTAGGATTTATGTATAGGCAGATCTCTAGCCTTGTACATAAACCTGTGCTTTTCTCCTTTATCCAAGATAAGAAAACTTGCATTTTGGATTTTGTGAAAAATAATTAGCATTTCATACACTTAGGAGGAACGGAAAGTACACTTAATTATAATCAGTTACAAGATGTTATTCACCAAGCATTTCCATGCTTTTATTCATCTTTCAAGCATGGCAAACAAGAAATTAATTACTAAAGGTCTTTCAAATATTCCAAGTTATACCTTAAAACGCTTTAAAGAATATAACATTCCTCTGATTTCAAATATATAATTTCTGGTGAAATAGTCGAATGAGGACTGATCTGGCCAGCAATGGAAGTCCTTCACTCTAAGCCAGCCACATCTAATTATAAAAGATGAAGGCTTTGAAAATTTACATAATTGCTAGCTCTGGTAGGGGTCGGTAACATATTTGCATTAGCTACTTATGCTTCATACCAACACTTTTAAGCACCACTTATCAAAAATAAGTCTACCAAGTCAGAGGTGCGTAGGTGGCTCAATAAAACCTGCTAAATATGGGTAGCACCACCTCTTTACGTCATGAAGAGATATATGGGCTTTGACACACGGGGTATTTTCTTTGTCTTGTTTGTCACTTACACATTAGAGTAATAGGTACATTAGAAATGCTCTTGATAGGAATTAATACCTTCTGCTCCGTTAGCGTGCATTTGTTATAGCTATTTACTGTGTTTTTATACACAGAATTTGTTTGGTTTAATTTGCACTCCAGAATTTCCCTCTGTTCCCCTCTCCGGCTCATTTCTCAAGCCATCAGTCTAGATGGTCACATGGCTCCTTTACACAGTAGGATAAAAACCCTCTAGTCTAAATATATCTCTCTAATTCTTCCATGATTATTTCTCTTTTTCATACAGTATAAAAATTCTGCCAGACCTATAGGTATATGATGTGAGAACTGTACAACAGAAAATGACAGACCAGCACATACATTTCAAAGGCTCTGTTTAGAAAAGAGTCACATTATGTTACAAACAGGTCTTTTTCTTATTATGTTTGATGTCAGCAAGCGAGCTTTAAGGAGCCTGACACTGTTTGAACTTTTTTTTAATTTATTTTATTGTATACGGTGATTTGATGGTTTTTGAACTCTGGATCAATTTGGTGACATTGTGGCTGATCCATTTTATCCTTGCTTTGCTGGGCCACTCTTTCGTTCTGAGGCTCCAGTCTCCCATTTTCCTCGAAAGGCTCATTAGGCCTGATCTCTTTTAGCCTTTTTGCTTTTTCTCCTTTCTTCCCCACACTGGACTCTGGTTTGCTTTATTCCTTAGGTCCCCCTATAGGTTAAGCCTAAGCTCTTATCCCCTATTCTCTTTAACTCACAGCCAGCATTTGATTCTGTTTTTTTAACCCTCTCTATGAATTACCCGGCCTGGGCGCAGCCCCATCATGTTGTAAACTCTGTCTGTGTGAGTCACAGCTTAATTTGCGCAATGAAGGGTAATGATTTTACCGAGATGCCTGACACAGAAACCAAATTGAGCAACTTCCAGAGAGGCTGTTGAACAAAAAATAATCTTCTGGGCTGATACAGACTTCTATACAGTGAATAAAATGCCCAAGGTCAAAAGTTTAAGTAGTTAAGTATTTTAAAGAATTATTTGCAGAAAGACTACAAATAAATCACTCTTCCATGAACCTGGGAATGTAGATTTGGCTATTTGTTCTAGCAAGTTGTCTTATTTTCTAACTACACCTCACATGGAGAAGATGAGGTTCCTGCATTATTTGTGCTATATTGATGAATACATAGACGTAAGGCAATGCCTCTTAGAGCACATAGATGAAATACAATCAATCACATGCTGTTCCTCAAGCACTGCCGAAAAAACACATGGGGAGAAATCAATCCATTTACCTGATTTTGTAGCAAAACAAAACATTTTAAACTTTGTTACTGCTTTGATGTGAAGAGAGATACAAATTTAAATATCTACCTACTTTATCTTTTGTAGAGTTTCTCTGCTGAACCTACATTTGCTTCTCCACCACCGTTCCATCACCTCCATCTACTCATCTGCTGTCTTAATAACAGGAGAGTATCTGGACTTTATTCCCAGGTATATTTCTTGCTGAATTTAATTGAATTCTGTGTAGGACAAAGAAAAGGTGTAAGATATTTAGTGAGAATTCTGGGTTACCAAGGAACAATTTATTATCATAGTTTCTTGACACTTCACAATGAAAACTGTCCCACCTTGGTCAATTACATTTATAAAAGAAATTATCCGTGATTTAGCACCATTTTAGAAGACATATTCACTTTTATGTAAGTCATCCTTGTTGAGATTGTTTTTTTAAGTTTGGTTGGTTGGTTATTTTAAAAAAAAAAGTCCTAGGAAAAAAGTTTAAATTCCCCATGATCATTTAGAGTAATATGATTAACAGAGTAACACAACAACCAGGAAACCCCAGGAATGTTCAGGAAAAAAATTCTAGAATTGATTTACGTATAGAAATCTGTTGTAGCAATATATGCATCTGAAAAACGGTTACTAAAATTGTCATCTGAAGGGGATGCAAAAGATCTCTGAAGATGCCTGCAGAAACCACATATGTCACTGACTGTACAATACATTTCCAGTCAGCGTCCAATGTTGCAAAGCAACTGTTCATGAAGTTAAATGCAGGCTTGTGGGTTTGTATGATCTGCTGTCTTTACAAAGTGCAGACTTTACAGAAGGGGATCACAACAGAACAACTCCTGGTCAGGTGACTCACATCGATAGTGTCAAAACTCACTTCTGCTTTTCTTAGATTTTGGTAGCAGTACAACAATATCTCTTAGAAATAAATTTCTCCAAAGGAGATACCAGATTAGTGATAGAAGTCCCAGATCAAAATAGAAGAAATGCGAGTGGTTTTTGATAACAGATCAATCCATGGGGACCCCAAATTATATATGTTTTCATTCATATATAATTAATTTCTTTGAAGGCTCAGTCTGCTTTGCGTTCTCTGAGCAATCACATATATATATATATATATTTTTATATATATAGCTACACACAGAAGAATTTGCCAAAGGCATCATAAAGTAGAAGACTTCATGAACACCTCCAAAAGAACTTATATTTAAGACATCTATTTTCAAAGGTTTCTGTTGCTTGTCACAGTGGATACCAGAGGTGGGAACTCTCCCTTGGATAGCAGAAAATGAGGAATGAGCCACCTTCAGAACTGTTTGGTGTGATTTTCTCGTGCCTTGGAAGTTTTTGAAGTTTAGTTACTCTTATTCCATGAGAACTTTTTTATTCATTAGAAATGGATTTTTCTTTTCCTCTTATTGCAGTTTTTTCTATCACTTCAGCAGGAAATTATTTATTCAACCTCTTTTCATGAACTAATTCTTAAGACTTTTCTATTGCTCTAAATAATCTTTCTTTGTCTATATGTTTATACTCCTCTTTATTTTAACTGAAATTATATTTCTCCTGGTAAGCTTCTTACACAGGAAAGAATTTATAATGGAAGTGCCAATAGTTCCTGTGAATATAATTCATTTTCTCTAAATGTCTGCAAAGAAGGAGGAACTCTAGTGCTATGAAGTACAAGACCGAATTTTGGGACAAATAAACACAGTTGTGCTCTCCATAGACTGTGTGGCATTTGTCATACTAATAAAGTATGTACTTCATCTTTCAAGCCTTAGCACACGGTAGGGCAATATGGAGACACTCTGCTCACCCAGATCTCCTGAAAGCAGCAGGTGAGACCTTGCTTCCACAGTAATGAGAGGAAAGCTCTGGTCAGCCTTAATGGGGACAGCGTTCTCCCCACTGTGGCTAAGTAGCTACTACTGGACCCTTAAAGCTCCCAGCCTGCCTATTCACCAAAAAGGAGCTGCTTTGGCATTCCCGGCCCCGCTGCTGTGAAGGATGAGCACCATGGGTGGCTCCTGTGTTGGAAGGGCCAGGCAGGATGAGGCTGGAGGAAAGGGGGAGGTAGAGCAGAGGGACAGAGAGTACACAGAGGAGGAATCCAGGGTGGTTTGTACTTCTCTACAGTTCCCATTACCTGTCTATATGGTGGGGACAGTAGCCTTGACCTCACTGAAGTCTTAGTTAACGAATTAATGTTTATGAAGCTAACTATGATCTTCAGATGAAAGGTTTTTCAAAATGACAAGGGATTTGTATAACTCACAGAATGAGATAAGCTTGTGTCTCTATAATACTGGCTCTAAAACTAGAGGCCAGAAGTTGATCCTGAAATAACTTTGTTTCCCATTCACAACTAAACAGGAAAATGCATTTCCACAGGACCGTGTCCCTTCTCCAAAGCCCAGTTCCCAGCCTGTCCCACCATCAACCCCCTGCCCGCACAGCTCGGCATGTGCCACAGAGCTATCCTGAATGACAGCAGCAAGACTGTGAGCAAAATCAGGCCTTATTGTCAGTCTAAATTTTTAGTGTTTTGTTTAATGGTATCAGTTTTTGTCTGGCATACAGTGCAAAATGTGCAGTACATCGATCACAGCAGCTTCTCCCTGAACAACAAAAACAAAAAAATTATATAAAAAAAATCTATTTTCAGTCGTTTCACAGCACAGGACTAAGTAAAGTTCCAGGTACTTTAAATCTCTTTTATTAAATAAGTCTGTGTTGCTATAATTTAGAAACCAGTGTGGTTCAAGGGTGTATTATTGCACGTGAATGATAAACTGTAGTTCATGACCTGAGTCTAATGGTTACTTTATCAATTGCAGTGGACAATTAAGTGACTGAGTAGTGCAACTGACGGTGAAGAACAGATTTTGCCTCCGAGCAGCTTTCAGGAGTTAGATTTCGCTGTATCATGTTCAGAAAGGTCAGAGCTCTGGCCAGATGACCAGTATAGCAGTGCAGATGGCACTGTATGTCACCTGGCCGCTCTGGGCCTCTGCAACCTGCTGCAGAGGGCTTGGGTTCAGGGAAAGGTTATGGGCATATGCAACTGCAGCGCATTACTGGCTTGTGAGGAAAATGGCTCTCTTTTCGCAACCGACATGAAAAATCAGTACAGCAGCTATATCCAAGATGTGATAGCAGATTGTGGCCATTTTCAGGTGCTATTTAAGCCAAGGAAAAACCTTTGAATCCTTAATTCTGATCACCTTGCTATATATGAGGGAAATGTTGATATAAATATCTATATAATTAATAACAATGCTCCCTTCCATTCTGATACCATTGTGCTCCTTTTTCCTTTCCTAAGCCCCCAAAATATTAAGGCTTGAATTTAAACAGTCAAGCTAAGAAGCATGTTTGCAAGGCAAGAGTCTAATTAATACACGCAGTTGTAGACTTGCATATGCAAAGCAAGCAGCTTTCTTTGTAGCTGACCAGACCTAGTCAGAGATTTAGTATGATGCAAGTCACAGAAAACTCTTGCTCTGTAACTCTTGTTACCTAATTTGCATGCATAGGTCAGCTTAGGTGTAAATTTTGCAAATGAAATTGGGGATGTCAACATTTTAAAAATAAAGACTACTCTGACTTGGCTTCTGAAAATGGATTCATGTGATCCCCAACCACATGGAGAAGTTATTCTTGGCTAGATCTGTGGTAGTTCCTATGAAGAGTCTGAAGAGGAGATAAGACCATCTTTTGGAAAGTTTCTACACAGTAACCTCTTATACTGTTCATTAGCTGGTTCCAGATGATTAAGATTTCACAGTGTTTGGATGGAGAAAACAATCTGAATTTAAATAATTAAAGAAAAAAATAAAAAGGACTTTCAGTAAAAATAGATGATTCAGATGCATGCCCTTGATGCAGCAGAAGAGTGGAACACATATAATTTAAAAGCTGGTGGCCAACCTGAGCAACTAAACCAAAAATTCTTTGGGTTGAATGAAGATAGAGACTAGTAAAATAAAACCCTCTAAAATGCAACTCAGATTGACTTACAATGTTAATGTGGATGTGATGTGAATTGCTTGGGGTTTAAGTATTGCATTTTAAACCTTCCTAAGCTTTTAAAAATAAGTGCATCATGAAACAAAAAAACTGTTTGAAAGAGAAAAGATTCAATGAAGCATTCTGAAAACGTCAGCATGAAGTCCTCCTGTTTACGCTGAAATATATTTGTGAAACTTAAGTAAAATATGTGGGGAAAAAATCGTTCCCCTAAACTGCATTCTTCAAAGATTAAAAGATGCTATTTACCAAAGATACTTCTTCCTCCTCTAATGAACAGTCTATTTTTGTAGGATTTTAGATTGGAGGTCAAAGGAACAATGCGAATTATTAATAAAGGATTCAATTCTGTGTTCCTCAAGTCAAGTAAAAAAACCTACTGAAATTCTCAGGAGTTTTGGTGTATAAAAGCAAAGCCGAAGACTACCAAAATGAGCCTAAAGATTATCATCAATATTCATAATTTTGGGGCTATTTTGATACTAATGATGTGCCTAGTACTAGATACCTATTTTTGGTCCCCTCATTCATGATGAGGATCAGTTTGCTCAAGGGTGAAAGGATTTCAGCATCTGGAAGACATACTAGCCATCTCCATGAGTAAGACAATCAAGCTCTCACTGCCTTCTTTTGTGTAACAGTTTGCCAGTTAAAAGAAAACTAATTTCACACTTTACAGTAAGTCATATTTGCTCTCAATTAAATGCATGGAGTACGGTGACATCTATAGGAGGCTTTATGTCTCTACATTTAAGTTGATTTTTTCATGCACTCATATATACATCTCAGATTATTGTGATATAATTTGTATGAAATATCAGAAGGTAAATTAATCATCAACATTTTAACTTAGTTTAGGTCTCTCTGGAGAGTTGAAGAGAACTAGAATGCATTCTGTAAAATAAATGCTCTCAAACGCAGCTGGGAAAGCTGAAGGGAGCAGGAACAATTGCTATGGTAACCATGTAATGGGATTAAAAAAAAAAAACATGGAAAGTAGGAAGAGAGCGAGAGCAAGAACATGGTACCAAATTTGTAATAGTAAATGAATGTTGTCATCGTCACTGAAACTTCTGTATTAAACATCAATCCAGTAAATAAGAAAGCTGTAAGCAGAAGACAAAACAGAGCAAATTTTCTGACAGAATCTCACGTGCAGATGCCACACTGCTCCTTTCTCTTTCTATCTGCCCTGCACAATGCTGTAAAATATCCCACTGGAGCAAAGTCATTCCTGGCACAACAAAAGCCAAAGGAAAGGATGTCCCAGATGTTCCCCTTCCCAGAAACAGTCTTGTTGGAAACGTGAAAGGTGGTGTGGCCCTCAAACCCCACGGATCAGCATATGTACCTGGGACATCCTGGCTCAGGTAACTGTATGATAACACTCCTGCAAGCACCGGCTGAATGGCCTTGAGAGCTTCCTTAAGCTAACAGGGCTCCTGCAGTTGGCGATTGCCTCAAGAATGCCTTGTTCAATGGTCGATTAATTTATTCTGTGTTTTCGTTTCTGTAATCAAATATGGAAACCCTCCCCAGCTCCTTTTTGTATATTTTTTAGGATAAAAATTAAGATTTTTTTCTTTTATTCTGCTTAAAGACAATCATGTTTATCACTGAGAAATCATTTAATTTCTGATTACATCTGCATGCTTAGTTAACTTCTCTCAATTTTTCAAATTTAAATGGAATGGTTCTGAATGGTGCTAAATAACTGCAGAAAAATTCCATACAAATGCTTTGTTCTGACTGTGAAAATTAATATTGATTTAATAAGAAAACCATTTACAAAAGTTTTGAACTTCCATGTAAAGATCTTTCATCTTAAAAATATAAGACAACCATTTTTCAGGTTGTTGGTTTTTTTTTTTTTTGAGATAAAGTGTGATGAAACAAAATGTACCTAAAATATGGTTAGGCACTGGTAAAAAAAAAGAAAAAAAAAAAAAGAAAGAAAAAAAAAAGCTAGCCAAAAAAATCAGCACTCCATCTCCAAAGCAACAGTGGAACTGGGACACATCTTATTCCTCTCTAAGAGTAAGAGCCTCCACATCTCCTGATGTTTGATGTCCAGCTATCCCATTCTTTTATTATTCACCAAAACAGACTGCAGGAAGGGTGGTCTCACTACTAGGAAAAATGTGAATTTTTTTTCATTCTTCATATTGAAATGAAGCACTAGCCATATTTTCACTAATTTTCTACACTCCCCAAATTTCTACCCAAATGATTCCTCCAATCCCCAGATTCATCCTACATTGTCTGATCCACAAAATAGTCAAAGACATCCTTTAGACCACTGCAAAATTGCATGTCTACCACAATTCCCCTGCAAACCCATTTAATAAATGAGATACATCATTGTCATTTCCACCGTATTATGGCATCTCTTAAACTACTATTCCTACCTTCCCCTTCAGAGGTCAGTGATAAATATAGGATGGGTGTGTCAGGGCAGGACAGAAAGAGGAAGAGAATTAACATTATTACTTTTTTAAAAAGAAAAAAGGATGGTTCAGACAACTACAATCCAGAAACTGATGTGAAAGAGCTTTAATGGAGGATCTGAAGACATTACCTTTTGACGAGGGGACTCACTCCTTCACTGGACTAGCAGATTTCATAAAACTGAATTTTTAGTAGGCTTTGTTCTCATTTAATACTGATTAATAAAGTGGTACAGAGCTGGAATTCCCACCTCAGAGAAATTCTGCATTTCTTTAAAATTACTTAATTCAGGCTTGGAATTAAAAAAAATTTCCTACATTTCCCGCCTTAAAAAAAAAAGATCCATTCCAGTTCATTTGAAAACATTTTTACGTTTCCAAATTTCTTTTAAAAATCAAATCCAACACTCTAGGTTTCTAAGTTTCCTTGGTTGCCAGCTTAAAAGAAGAAAAACAAAAACCCACTATGAGAACTGGAACTCCCAACAATGGCTAAGTGGAACCTGGATGGTTGCTGCTTACTTTCTACCAAAGGTTTCAAACTAAGCTGACACAAGTTTCTGATTTAATCAAATCAGCAAGCTCTAAGAGAAGAATGTTCTGTGATACACCCTGACAAACCAGGGAAACACTGGCTCACTGAAATTACTGTTATGTGGGTCCTCAGCTGGTTGAAAAAGCTTCAATCAAAATGTTATCATCACTGCAGTCTATCCTGCCTCCACCACTGCAAGGTATCCTTACAAATAACACACTCAAAATGGTCACTGAAGAAAACACCAGTAGGAGAGGTTGTGAGTACTTTGGAGGATGTGACTAGAATTAAAAATCATCTTCATAAATTGAAGACATTATTTGAAATCCATATGATAATTCAGTAAAGAACTATGCAAAATGCTGCACTGAAGAAATATAAATGGGATGACTGTAGCAGACCACAAACTGAATAGAAACCAAGAAAGAAAATGTAATTTGGGGAAGGATTAGCCAGATGCCAGAAGCAAGACAGAGGAGATGATTATTCAAGTCTGTTCAGCACTGTGAGGTCACAGCTGGAATCCCGTGCCCAGTTTTGCACACTACACTTAAAGGAAAACATAAGGACTGTAGAGAGAATCACAGGAAATCAAACAGGTTGGTTAGAGGAATGGCTGAAAGGATTAGCTTTGTGTACTCAAGGTGTGTTGGAAGGGCATATAACAGCCGTCTTCAGATAAATAAAATACTGTTAAGATGAGGACAATGGCTTAATGGGCTTAATGGGCAGATCTATTGGTTATTGTGCAACAAATATTAAATTACACTTACACAGAAATGAGCAAACTGGTTTTAGCATCCTAGTTACAGGAGCTGTATAAGAATATTAGAAAATTATCTGTGAGCAATGATCCACGAGTACTCTATATCATCTCAAGCAGAGCATTAGATTAGCTAATATCTGTTGTTTACATTAAACCAACTTCTTGATTCCTGTTAGGATTTTCAGCCCACTATGTTTTACTCGTTATTGCATGTCATATTATTCGTATTGCAAAAGAAAAAGGAATCGCTAAATAACAGTATCTCACTCAACAGCTAGACCTGTTCAAGCAAAAAGCTCTATCATTAGTTCTCCTGACGACAGTAAGACTGATTTTGTTAAATGAGCAAGAGTTGAAGGGTCCAGCCATAAGTTTATACCTATACCAGGCTTTTTTCTTAGGGTCTGTACTCAAGCAATACTAAATCCATGAGACAAGGAATGAATAGTAATAGGCAAAACCATTTTTGCTCTGAAGTAGAACTCAGCTTATGTATTTGTATGAAAATGCTTTATTAGGCTACATGGATCGCTGTTCTTTTTGCATTGTCTAATTAGTAAGCAAAATAATTTATTGGTGAGAGTTTACAAATTCATTTGCCATCTTTCAGCTTATATCTGTACACAGATTCTGGAACTGTTCTTAAAAACAAGACTATCCAGACTATCATACAAAGATGGCCTTTTAGCTTCTGCCTTACTGGAGTCATGGCATTACCCCAGGGAAGTCAAAGGAAGCAAGTGGGAGTGGAGACAACATACCTTATATCAATGCCTGAGTACCCTGTGTTCATTATTCGAATGTGTTCCCACTCCTCAGACATCTAATTTTCTTTTGTCCGTTACTCACATAAGCCTTTTTCTCAGAGAAATTTTTTTTGCATCCCATGCCTTTACCCTGTTGAAATTCTTGGAAGACTTTATTTAAAAGGAAGAAGAGAAAATAAATTTTAATGCACAAACCAGTCACTAGAAGAAAATATAAAGGTATATAATTTTATGCTACAAAATAAAATGCAAAAAATTGCATGATGTGCTACTGTTTTAAGATTCTTGTTATTAAAAGGAAATGTAACTAAATCCCACAGCAATAAGTACCATGTGAGTGGTAGTTGCTATGGTAACTTATTCTTATTAAGTAGAATAAAAAAATCCTTTAAAAATACACTTTGTTGGTATGTAAGTTAGGGATGCCTCAGGGCAGCCTAAACATCATCGATGGGGCAGTGGGAATGTATTTAAAAAACTGAAAACAGGTGAAATATGAAGATATTAAGAATCAAAACACATATTTTAGATTAACACTTTCAAATAAGATAAAGGGGAATGGGATACAGTTGCTGCCTAGGCCACTGTGGGTTTCAGTTATTAGGAAAGAAATCTGTGTTTGAATCTCTTTAGAAGAGTGGAGAATGAGCAAACTACAATATCTCGTTCTTCCCTGAAGCTAAACTGGCATTTAGATACCAGTGAAGTGGAATTGACTTTCTTACTGTAGGGCCTCATTAAAGCATGGGGACTTTTCACACCCAGCCTCTGTCCCTCATGTCTCCCCACCCCAAAATCCCCACTGATAAATTTGGTAGAAAGAACTCTCAGCTACCATGAAGAAAAGACCCCAGAGAAATCTTATCATTGCCTATTATACCTGCAGCAGATACATATGTATTATTAAAGTAGCCAGCCACTGGATGTCATTGTTATTCCACAGAAACATAACGAAGAAAAATCTCTTAAACTGCAAAATCTTTCAAGACACCCAAAATGAGAGGCAACGTACATCCTAGCTTCAAGCATGTACTGTTCAAGTTAATCTCAGCATCCTGCTTCCCAAACACAGTTTAACTATTTTTAAGTGGATGAATAAGCTGTGTGTCCTATATATGGGATTTAAAATAGCTGACTAAACATCACATGAAAGAACACACTCAGCTGGTCCTGTACATTATCTCTGTGTCAAAGACATTTCACTGTATTTTGGGTTTGGTTTTTTTAGAGCATTCTGCTTTGATTTGGACTTGTAATGTTTGGAAGCACATATGCTTACTGCAAAGAATTTCTGCCCCATTTTGGACTGCAGGAAATAAGAATTTTTGCCCATGCATGAAGCTGTTGGCTTGCTGTGTCTGCTACATTTTTACCTCTGCACCCAAGACTGAGAATGCACACTTCTCACCCCATTTTCAGCAAGAAATCTCAGCATGTTAGTTGAAAATACTAAATTTTTTAGCTTATATGTCCCTTCATTCAGAGTGTGAATAAAAACTGCAGCCCTACATATGCACAGCTCTGTGCAGACCTGGTTTTGCACCCCTGTTCTGTCTGCACTGCCAGTGTTTTGCAGCAAATGGGATTTTGCACTACAAGAGATAAAGATTGAAAACTCCTTGCCCTGATGAACTGGGATCCAGCCAGCCTGATTTCTGCACCATCCTCCACCACTTCCAGAATAAGTCTGTGCAATTCGCATGTGGCTCAGGATGTTGTCAAAACCAGACACAGAACCATGTAGTTGAATGGAGGTCTGGGAATCACTGCTTGTTCCAGTGACTAGTACTGCAGGGACTAGTTCCCATCTTATGACAGCTCATGTTATAACAGCTCATGCAATAGCTTGTAGCCATGCTCTGCACTGAAAAGGCACCTGTAAGCCACACTAGCTACAGAATTCCCGTCAGGCTGGCTTCCTATTAGACCTGAGCTTAATGGCATCCTGTATCTTGTTGCCAAGCTTGATACTGTCACTTTGTCCAACATTTACACTGGTGTCAGTGTCATGCTGACCTTCTTAGAGTTACATGTGTGCTCAATTTATTGAGAGCTGGAGTGAAATGAAAAAGGAATTAAGCTTGAGATGAGTAAGCTCTCATTCCTCTATTCAAGTTTCAGTATGAAGTCTTTAGATTCAGCTCAGGATTCCTTGTTTCTTGTTGTGCTTGGAAGCAGGTATTAAACATCTGCTTTCTGGTCCTTTTCTATATAGGTAGTGTCTCCTGCAGATGGATCAGGGGTGGACATAAGGAATCTTTAGCTTGAAAAGCAGGTACTTTTCAGTTGCTTGACTTGTAACTAACTAGTGGCTGCCAGATTTCTGCAAGTGGGGGTGTAATCTCCCATAGCAGTTGCACAGAGAGAAGAGTAGGCCATTAATCCTTCTCATTTTTTCCTTGCTCACCATACTGCTCAGAGGTGTAAATTAGAGGCAGATGTGGAAGCTGGGAAGTTTTCCAGTTTCCTATTTTAGAATTCCTATTTTGCATTGTGGGCACTTGGATCTTTTCAGTCTTTCTCACAGCCACAGGCAACACCACAAGAAACTCTCTGGGTGGTTAAGTAGCATGGTTTGCTAGAGCTCACATCTCAGCTAGATCTAACAGGCATATGTTTAGTTAAGTCCACTCCAATTTTCCTGCAATAAAAGTAGGCTGGGATAGGAGAAAATAAGTCTGAAGGTTAGGATGCATCTGGAAGTTGGCAGAAAAAGGCTGATTTCAGTGAGTTAGTACTCAGCTGCAGGCGTAAAAATAGAACATAAAGAGAAGTTTCATACCTGATACATAAAAGGTGAAGGAATTAGTTTTTCAGAAATAAGCAGGAAAAATCTATACCAGAAAAAGAAGAAAACACATTATGTTCTCGCACCCATGAGGGTGAACCATGGCTGACCTGATCCTAGTAATTCAACCAAATTTGGAGGGTATGATTATTATCAAATCATACACAAAAACTAGTAAATCAATAAGTTCATTTCTACAGACTTACATTGAAATCCAGGGAAAGCATGGCAGGTTAGCTGCCCTTTTGGAGTCAATATGGAAGTTACCCCCAGGTAACTTTTCATGTTAACCAGCAGTATTTACCTTTGCACTCCAATCAGCTTTCTTTTGGTGGTGTGTGTTCAAACTTCTTTTTCCACTATTCTTACTTGTCACTACAGACCTGACCGGCAATCTGCAGTATGTGAGAAAAAGGTTTAGTTTCCCCTGATATGCATCCAGGGGAAGAGGGCTGTCTGCCTGAAAAACAAATAAATTGCCTGACAAATCCTAGGTAAGTGGCACCGAAAGGAGCTGTCTTTAGTTTCTCTTTCAATTAATAGGAAACAGTACCTCAGGGAATTTCTAGTACCATAGAAAGAAAGAAAGAAAGAAAGAAAAAAAAACTAGCACTGAAAGCACTAAAACAATAAGCAGTAAGATGTTATTACACAAGCTGCTTCTTAGAGAGAGAGCAAGGAGCTGCTTGGATGATTTTTAAGGCCTTTTGATTTCAGCAGCATTTTCTCCATCTGAATCAACTGGCTTCATAATGCAATGAGAACATTAAGTTATGCTATCTCAGAAAAGTATAAAATAGTTTATCCCTAAAAATACATAGGGCAGCAAAAGTAAACAACGCTCTGTTCTATGAGGCTTTGAGATGGCGGTCAGGTTTGCCATCAGAAGTAATGGACCACTCCTGACACATGTAACAAAAACTTGGTACTCTGGTACATCATCATCTGGTTTTTCCCTAGTAATTTAGGATATCAGAGTGATGGGATATCCTGGTCATTAAATTAAGTCCTTGCTAGTGGAGGTACCATATCATATAATGACCTTTAGAAGGTTATAGATATTGATTTGAAAACCATTTTGTTCCCCCTACTGCTAATGCATAACTACATACTGCATTTTTACTTCATCTCTCTTCCAGTGAAAATCATCTTCTAATTTCTAAGTTACGTACATGTTCCATGTCCATGTCTACTCGCTGGAACTTATACAGCAATACACAATTTACCTAAATTGTAAAGTGCTCTTAATCTTCACCAGTGATTAAAATCCTGGTGCTAAATACTACAGTTGAGTAGTGAATTGCTGCAGACAGTCATTAGATTAACTGTTCATAACTATGTGATAAATATCTGTGTGACTGGATTAAATACATTCATGAAGGAGATGCTTTTAACCCATATTCTCACATTCCAGGGCCAGTTTCCAGTTTTGATAGGCATTTCCTGTGCTGTTTTGAACTAGTCACTCATTTCTTTTTAACTCAGCTCTCTACCTGTGAATGGGCAACAGACTTCAGTATCTACTTTGCTTCTACAGCTTGTGAGTTTCTCAGAGCAAGGATATTTCTGATGATTCAAGACAAAGAGGCACTTAAAGGGCTGAAAAAACCAGAAACCTCTCTCTCAAATGAGTAACAGGTAGTCTGCTCTTGTCACAGGAGGCAGATTCGGATCTCCCACCCTGGCAGGTTTGCCTCTACCTTTGCGTATATGCTTTCTAGGTGATCTAAAGCATAGGCATGTATTTGTCAGTGAAAGGTTCTCCTGCACTTTGGAGACATTGTAGCTGCAACTGGTACCACAGTGGAGGAGGAAGGCGATGGCAATGGGCAGCCTCACCAGAGAGCTGACCCATCCTATGACCAGCTGTCCCACAGAAGAGATACTCACAGGAAAGAGTGACCAGAAGCTGTTTAATTATGTCTGTGCCCCTGATAGACAGCCAAAGACAAAATAAAGCCTAAACTTGGATCAGCACTTTGCATGTTTCTGCAGGCAATGATGATAAGCTTTAAAAGCACTCAGTAAACTGTACCAATCACATATTTTTGACAGTTTCACTTGTACTCTGGACATTTAAATTCCTTGGGTTTACAACTTGCCAATGTATTTATTTTTCCCTTCTTTCTGGACTTCCACACAATACCTAGCCCATCCTATGAAAAAGCATCCAATAATTTGTAGTTGCCCAGCTGGAGGCTTCTTTATCAGCTGTTTCATATCTTTTCAACTACAAAGAAAATTCATATCACACTGTCTGTAAAAAGTTCATTCAGCAAAATGTTCCTTCAGGTACTCATTTGCTGCCATTTTCTACACTAAAACTTCCACGCAGAGTACTGGAAAGCAGAAGTTAGACCCAAGACCATCAACCCCAGAAAGGAAAGATTTCCTAATCTGCTTCTCACTCTAAGAGATACTCAGATACTGTGTTTTTTAAAAAATTACAACTTAAATCTGTGGTGAAAAAACCTCATGCAGGTTTTTGGGTTTTTTTAATTTGACTTCTAGCTGGTCAGACTAAACTAATTGGAATTTTGCACATTTCAGCAAGGAAAGAGGCTGCAGTCACTCTTGAAAGTTGTTGCTGGTATCAGCACCAGCCACTTCAGCGGTGCGGTATCTGGATCTCTTCAGGCTGATTTCATAGGGAATAATGGAGTAATGTTCTTCTGAAAGCAGGCCGTTGTACTTCAGAAAGACAGTTCTGTACAAAAGACCCTAAAATAGCACATAATAAAGTGTAATTCTTACTCTCACTCTGTTCTTTAGCACCCTCCCCACCCTCCCCGCCCCGGCCACGTGTGGTTTGGCAGTTGGCAGTGTTCACTGCTTTGCATATGGTGCCTTCACACTTGGCTGCAGGACAACCTACTGCTTGCTTTGTACCAGAAACTGTAAAATGGGATGTTATCTTTTTTTCTAAGGAACTTACATGATTTATGAACATAAATTGTCAGTAGGCTCATAACTTTATATCCCATAGATATTATTGGAAACACCACCTTTTATGACTATTATACCAATATTTTATCCTGAATAGGATAATTATATATGTTTAATACTTAATGAGTTAAATTCATTTAAACGTAATAGATTTAATCCTTCAGCAAACGTGTTTAGGTGTAAAGAAGTCATTCCCTACCTTCAAATTGCTTGGCACTTTCACTTTCTGATGCCAGATATTTAATGTAAATCCTAAACCTAGAAATATGCCAGGTTGCCTAGTTTAGATGGTTTGTGACTTCAGAAGTATTACTGTTTGTGGCAGGTCTGGGGCAAAGTGGTCAAGAAGGTAAAAAGCACTGAAAAACATGCATATATTCAGTCAGACCCTATAGGAAACTAATCTGCGGAGTTTCCTAAATAATACTGCTATATTTAGATTTCAACACCCCTGCCAGTGATGGGCCGCGGGATGGAAGGCACAGTATGCACTTGCAGTTACAAAGAACATATTCTGGGACTTTTTCAAAGTTGCTGTCGCCTTTTTGCAACGGCCACTAGATGGCGTCAAATATCCTTTCCTTTTGTGCAAGTGCAGTTTACATTTCTTGTGCAGCGCAGGGTCATTGTTCATTTGGCCTCAGTAATGGGTCTGGATTTAGGTTTTAAGCTGTTTAATTATATTATAATATTTTCTCGAGTAGGTTACACATGTTACCTTGTAAGTGGAAAAGTTTTCAGTTATCCTCTGATTCCCCTTGTGTTTTACATACTTTGCTCAGCACAATGGCTGCTTTCGAATTCATACAAATTTTGAGAATTCTGGGGTCTTTAAAAGAGAAATGTGTGCCCACTACTCTGATTGAATACTACTGCGCTAAAAAAAATTACTCTACTTTTACACCCATGTTTAATTCTCTAACCATTTCCGGATACACCATTTCCATAGTGAAAATGTCAAGAAGTTCCCTAAAATAAAAAAAAAAGTATTTGCTCTCTCCACTAGATATTTATGTATTTTATCACCCCGATTTACAAAACAGATCCACTTAGACCACACCAATTTTCCTAGGACAAATCCAGAGAACAAAACCAAAACCACATAATCAGTTAAATCACTAAAGGTGCAGGAACTTACAATGGTGAAAGTAAGCGCACAATGTGTGGAAGACATCTCAAACACATAGATTTCATTTCAAAGTAATCAATATTTAGCGTTCTCATGAAATTAGCCTTTTCTGTCATTAGGCAGAGGGGTATATCTCCACTGAGAAACAGACCTCTAAAGTCCCTTCCAACCCAAATTATTCTATGGTTCTGTGACTGTGTGCTGAGGATAACACAACCTCCTTTGAATACGTTAGCACATGAGGGAGAGTAGCAGAGTACCACCACCTCCTGATTTTATGTTATCTTGCAAGTGTTTTACCGTAGTAGGATATCAAACTGATACTGCCACTCTCTTAAGACTAGGCTTTCAATCAAAAATAAATCTACAAATGAATTTTTAAAACTCAGTGGAACTGAAGATATCTAACAACATATGTTTAACCCTTGTCTACCATTATTCCCCAGCTGTGGTAGTACATCAAAGATAATACCTATCTACTTCCAGTCACTAGGGAAGAAAGTAGCATTTCCAGAATAGGGAATTCATGATGATTGCCTTCCTTTTCAGCTTTAGAATACTTTATCAGAACCAACTGGCAAGTTCCATTCTCTGCCTTATTGTCCAGAAAAAGGCTG
This sequence comes from Phalacrocorax carbo, assembly GCF_963921805.1. NCBI lineage: Eukaryota > Metazoa > Chordata > Aves > Suliformes > Phalacrocoracidae > Phalacrocorax > Phalacrocorax carbo. The sequence goes on along the minus strand of NC_087517.1, from coordinate 20,312,502 downwards.
TCAAGATAATGTTATTATATATAGATGTACAAACACCTTTTTTTTGATTGCCTCAGTTCAGCCAATGTATATGATGAATACGTGGCCTGGAAACACTCACTTTCACTCTTAAAATCTTATCATTCTTTCAAGTACTTTGTACTTAAGAAAATGTGTCTTCCTTCTCTTGACATCTACCCATTCAACAATAATTTTGTTTCAGCTCACTTGCCCCTAGCATTCTGCTCCATTTCCAGAATTTATACTTCCTGCCTGGCCTCGTTAATTTATTTGCTTTTGCAATTTCTTTCATCACATGCAAGTATCTTTGCCTTCTGAGTTTTGCAGTCTCATTTTCAGATATTTTTACCCATATCCCTTGCATGTTCTCTTTCTAAATAGTTTTATTTCTTCAGAAGGGTAGATATATCATTGCTTGCCTTAGGCCCTCTGAGTTAGCTGTTGTGGCATCCTTTATCCTTTTACAATTACAAATTACTTTGTTATTTCCACTTCTTGCTTGAAAACTACACTCCCCACTCCCCCGCCTCAACACCCCACCCCACCCCACCCCCAAAATAAAAAAGCCACAGAAAAATGTCAGAGGAAAATCACAAGTCATAGAACAAATAGAACAAATCACATAGAACATAGAACAAATCACAAGTCACAGAACTGCACTTAAAAAGCAGGTATAAGCCAAGCAGTTAAGGTTTAATTAGACCTGATTTCAAGCCAGCATCCTGTATCTGTGCAGCACTGAATGTAGAAACAGTTTGGAGCTCCAACCGGATTTTAATTTCTTCCTGCAAACAGCCAAATTCAAAACCAAGAAGAGACATAGATGAGGCTTCATGTGTTTTTTTTTTCTTTTCACTTTTGAACTTATTCTTCATTTCATTGGTTTGACCAAAACAAAAGGAACACTGAGCCACAAAAACCTATGTCCCAACCAAGGAAGTATTAGGGTTTTTTATTTGTTTAGTGAAAAGCCTCCTTTGGAAATCCACTAAAATGCAAGGACTGAAGATCTGTATCACCTAGTCAAAACACCTGGTTAATGAAATATGCTTAAATATGAAGGCCCCTCTAGATTGGTCATTTTCTGATTAGGTGAGGGGATGCAGAAAATACAGACTTTCTGCATCATTTTATGCTCTTTGCTTCAGTTTCAGCTCTATCAGTAAAATATACACTATTTTCCTCACATCTTTTCCAGTATAACTGCTGCCTTCAATGAACTAACGACTTGCTGACATTTACTGTCATGAGTACAGCGCCAAGTACAATGATGATCTCAGCTGTGGCCTCCAGTTCAAATAATAATAGTAGTAGCTATGACAGCATTAGCATGTGACCAAGAACAAAAAAGTCTCACAAAGCACATGAGCCAAATGGGGAAAACATACCAAAGAACAGTAAACAACTAACTCAGAAAGAGACAACTCTTTATTTGCTTTGTCATTCAAATATTTCCAAAAATTAATGACATTTGCCAAACATATGGCTAGCATTTGCCTAAGATAGCAAGCTGATGTACAGTAGGAATTCAAATGACTCATATGCTATGATCTGGCTGTTCAACATACCTTATTAAATCAGCTCTCCAAAGTGTCCTGTACAATGACTATCAAATATCAAAGCATAGAAAATAGGCTCCTATTATTTTCATTGTTGCATGCACAAGCAGAAAGCAATTGATTGCAATTATTGCAACTCACCTAAGTCTTATTTCTCACGAAATCTCTACTGAGGATATCACGAAGTGCAGTGCTCAGTTCAGTAATACCTCATTGCTATGACAAACTACAGAGCCGTAACCAGAATGCAGTAAAGAGACAAAACCTTCAAGAAACAAAAAAAAAAAATAGCTCTCAGGACAGAATATTTTAATCTCTATATCTGTTTATTCAGCAGTCAGGCTGAAAGGACCCCAGCAATTTTGACAATAGAATCAGCAAGAGGGCCGCTTACTGCCTCATAGGCTTTAAAGGTCCTTTGGACATTTAATTAAACAAATATAAAACAAGTCAGGAGTAAATGTTCTCATTCAATTTACAACTATCCATTGAAGCATTTATGTCCTTCGTTACCTTAGTGCTGGTACAGACTGCAAATACTTGTGAATTTTGTTTTACTTTTAGGTCAGGGAACTATTGTAATTAATTTTACAGTTGAGTGACATTCAGAGAGACTGAATGGCTTCACACAAGCATCTCTCTAGATCATATATTCTTTTTCAATAATTTTGAATACACAAACATAAAGATAAGGTATGGTAAACTGTAAGCCCTCAGAGGAACAACTAGAACAAGTAGGCATAATGACCCAGCTAGAGGATAAAAAAAGAAAATTTGGTCTTGTGCAGATTGCACTTTGGCATAACTACTTCAGATCAAAACTTAAGTTGACAATTTTGAACAGCAGGTCGATATGGCACAAAGCAGAAAACCATGAAAAAACCCTAAACAAAACAGTGGAAATACCAAACAACCTTTCCACATCTCTGTTAACATGTACAGAAATAGAATAAAGTGAGAATGGCTCCACAGTTAAGCTGAAGTCTGCTGTAACTGTTTTTAAAGTCAAAGTCCCAGATATCTTGATAAAGCACCTTTTGGGTCAAGTTGTGTTCCTAATATATATCATATAAATTGCCTTAAATAAGGCTTTCTCAGCCCGCGGTTACACGATTCTTGGATGTTTTCCATTAGCCTTCTGATCTTGTTTCCTAGAGTACCTTTTTTGGGATCAGACTGGACCCAGAGCACTGTCTGTGTGATCCTTCAGAGAACTAACACAAATCTCTTACAAATAAATGACATGAAAAAAACAGGAAAGCTTTATCTGAGAAGTGATTCACAGGCATGGGAACATATATATCTCAGTCAGTCAAGAGAAATTAAAATTAGAAAATCCACACATGTGTAAGCATATACTCTGTAAAATCAGATATTTACTACTGTTCATCTGCTCTAAGAAGTAGCTTGCTGCCTCAGTAGTTTGCAGTGAGACCACATCCCAGAGGAAATGGTGCCAGATAACCTTCTGGAGAATCAAGACCAAATCTCAAGGAAACAAACCTGTGCTAGTAGTTAGATTGGTCAGATGACTGAATGGTCATCCACATCTCTGGTTCTATGGTATAAAATAGTTAATTATGTACATGTAAGACTACTTTAGACCATATTTAATACTTTATCCATCATGGAAGTTCCATGTGGGGAAGCAGCAAGGAGATGTATGAGCTAACACAGACGTGCCTTCTGTGGCTCTGACATTTGAAGAGCTCACTTCTTTAAAAACATATCACAGTTCATGACACACAAACCAAAAATATCTAACTGGATGTTTTTGACACAATTCTTTGCTATAGTTTTGATCAGCTTAATTTCCATTTTTGCATTTGCATCAAAACGATTCATCTTTTCATTATGAGCATTGTAAAAAATGAAGAGAGATTTGAGTAGAAGCCCCAGCAAGAAAATTGCCAAGCGACGTTTTACTTACAACATTTATTAATGGTATTTCATAATATTTGCACAGCTATTTCTCCTGGAAGCAATAACAATTAAAGCAGTAGCATTCAGGTAATAACATTACGAGGGATTTCTCTATTGCTAAAGCAAAAGGATGAATAATTTTTGTCTTGAACAATACATGCAAAGAAGCTATAAAGTAAGTGAATTCAAAGTCTCAGTAATAAACCTCTTGAAAACCTGGATATTAAAGTACAGTTAACCATGTAGCAGAGAAAACCTAAGACTAATCTGCACTATTTCCAACTTAAATGCCCTGAAATGTGTTAATTAATAACACAAAAGTGATATCAGATAACAGTCCCATTCTTTGAAAAAGGCAGAGGTAGATCAAATTCTGAAAGAGGAAAACCCAGTAATCATCTGAAATAGCTTTCCAGAAACTGATGTTCATAGAAAAAAAAGGAAGACCACTTTCACTGATCAAAATCCTAGATAATGACTATACATAGTGTAGGAGGAGGGGGGGGTACAGATCTAATGTGAATAATATCTATTAATACCCTCCCTTCCAGGTTCCAAGAAGTGACTCACGAAGTGTATCATGGCCCACCAGGTACACGCACACTGCCAGTCTGGGGCAGCACTGGTTCTGTTCTCCATCCCTGATCCCTTGATTTCTGCACTGCGTATGCTGTTTTCCTCTAGATTTCGTATTGACCCATCATTCAAAATAATATTGACATCAGATCTCTGCCCAGAAGAAAATTTCACCTGGCAAATATGAAGCCCAACTGAAGACACATGTACATGTGAAATTCAGGGCATCCTGTTCTCTTACGGACTCCAGTATAAATCTGAAGGAATATAACTGAATTTCTGGATTAGAAATCACTCTCCTTGTTCTGAGTTCTACTTTGCTTAGGTAGAGGTTTCTCTTTACAATTTTGTATCCCCAAAATTTACTAACTCATTCCATCATTCACATGCATAGTATCATTTCAGTTATGGTACTACAAAAAAAAAAAAAAGAAAGTGTAGACAAAAGCCCCACCTGCATGTATGGGCTTGATCTGCTAATGGAGTAAATGAATAAAGTCCCACTGATGCCACTGATCTACCTTATCTCAGGGTCTGTTCCTCCACCTTTATGCAAATGTCCAGGAGGGGCAAAAGAAAAGAGTGAGAAACAGAAGAGGTGGTCATGTGGACAACCAGATGCTCCTGAGTTTAATACACTGAATAGAGGAATCAAATATTTTCAAGCTATAAAGAAATAAAATGAGGCTTGGCATGATTTGTTTGCTTGAGAAACAGCTGAGAGCTGGATCTCTGCAGCTCAGGCAAGCCCTGCCAAACAGGTTTGCCTGAGGATTAGGAAATCAGAGATAACTCCAGGTACCTTCAAGCTTCATCAGACTCCTACCGTCACCCCAGTGAGAATGGAAAACAACAGACACTGCTCTGCAAAGAGAAACATTTCAAGAAATAACATTCTGAGGTGGAAATTCTCCACAGGCTGGGGGCAAGGAAGGAGCAAAGAGCAAAAGAGAAAACATGGTTTCAAATAGCATGTGTCTAAAAATAGAGCAAATGTGTGTAAGAGCAATTAGCTTTCTGTGAGTTGTGTTGGAAGCACAGCCCAGGGCCAGTGCATCTCTACTCATATTTGGGCAGCTGGCCAGAGACTACAGAAGTGACTTTCCTCCCATTATTTTCTCATTTTCATTAAACTGTATTTTAGGGCACCACAAAACAACTCTATTTTCTCTACATTTTTCTCAGGCACATAACCTTTGTTCCCTGCATAAGAATAATCTCTCCTGGCAAATAAAGCAGGTCCCCATTAATTATCTCTCTCTCTCTCCCCTCTTGCAGCTTTACTTGTAGGAATACTGCCACAACTATAGGCTGTTTGCCAAGAGGCCTTACACATGCTTTTTTCATTATTAGACTACTATAAAGTTTAACCATATAAGTCTCCTGTGCTGTACCCTCCTGACGATGCCAACAGCCATTCTAAAATAGACTACTTAAGAGAACATAGAGACCAGGCCTTTTTGCAACTCATTAAACTGTGGGTTTTTTTGCCTTGTTAGTAGATGTGTTCCTGCTCCCGCTGATGGGCACAGGAGCTGGCTCAGTTCTTATATGAGTATTTTAAAAAGCATCAGACCTTGTGCTTACACAAGTAGTGTGCTTAGTTACTCAGTGCTTACACAAAATTAATTTAACTAAGTGGAATTTTGCATGTCAGCACGGGCTACAATACAGTAAAGACCAGATCTTGCCATTCAGCACTGAAGGATTTTGCTTTTAAATTACTGGAAAAAATAATGGTGTGCAAGGATAGAGCTTGTTTTTATTTTCTCCTCAAGTCACAGAGCTTAATTAGCTCTACAGATGCAAAATTGTAAGGAAAACAATTGATCCTGAAGTGGTACTTTTTATCAGTATCTCACAGAGTATTTTTCAATTAAGTGTGCAATTCCACTTTCCCCTTGTAAAATGATCGCTTGAAGTAAAAAGAAATTACTTGCTTATGACCATCCAGGGGCTTGCAGCAGACTAGAAGTATGGAAGTAAACAGGATTCAGGTTTTGATCATTTTATTTAAACCTAATAAGCAATATTTTACTAGCCATCATTAATTTCCCATCAATGGTAAAGAATCTGCCCCAGAAGGAATGCAGCCTTTTTCCAATGTGTGAAGACAACACACATGGTAGGGACACTGGAATTTATTCTCTCAGTGCAGCAAAAGGCAGAGTAAATAACACTGTCCCTAATTCAACTTTCAGGAATGTCAGCCAGAGCAGTGAGGGAAGGGCACCAGCTGCCTGTCCTCTCGTTTTGATCTATTGCAGCGGAGAGGCAATAATCTCTGATAGAAAGGGAAAACCCCAAGCGCTCACTCACCACAGCAAACACCCATCAAGATTAGGATTCAAGGTTTGCACCAACTATAAAAAAGCATCAGTATTGTCATAAACATGACTCTGATGAAATCAGGAAAAGAATGAAGTTATACATATTCTTGCTAACATGTCACTTCATTTATTTTCATATGCCATTTAATATCTAGGATATACTGAATTTAACTGAATATACTGAGTTTAACAGTTTCAGAAATATGATTAAGACTCACCATCCTTGGCTAACACGTTTCTAGAAGCTTATGTCTATAGTAAACTCTCAGTTCTGTTAGTGTACACACAGCTGTAGCTGCTAGGGAAGGAATGCAGAAACACAGGCCGTTGCCCACTAAGCAAGCCAGCAGTGTCTGCATTATCCTGAGCATCATGCAGAAGCTGCACACAGGACCCTTCATTAAAGAAAATATTTGCTGGTGGAATAAAGTAAAATAACTTGCATAGCTGTTAGTTCACTTGTCTTGTTGGCAGTGGTACAAAAACTCTGTAACTTTAGGTTGAAGAGAGAACAAAAGCAAACAGACCATAACTGCACAAGGGCACAGAGACCCTGTGCCCGTTCCCTCTTTCCCCATCGTGCTTGCATTGCCTAAGGATGTAGAGCTCAGCACAGATGGCCTTATGTGATTGTCTGAATATGCTGATAGAGTCATTCTTTCAATGTCAGTGGGATTTATTTTTCTCTCTTATATCTCTTTGTCCCTTTATCTCTCCGGAGATTCTCCCTGTCTTCAGGCAGTTGCCCACAGCTTCCCACAAATTCCAGCCTGGCTGAGCAGAGCAGGACACAGCTCAGCCCCAGAGGCTGTGCAAGGAAGACAGCCAAACCCCAGATTTCCTGGAAACCTGTGGAGAACTGTTAACACCATCATTTTGAAATTAGTTATTACTTTTTCCCAACGTGTTTCTTCCCCTTTTTAAACAAACAAACAAACAAAACCCCACCAACAAAAAACCAAAACACCAAACAAACAAAACCAACCAACCAAAAAAAAAAGTGGAGAATTTGTTTTTTCCATTCCACCAGTTAAATCAATGAATCCCACATTTTCAGCCTTACTCTCCTATACTTTTTCCTCAAGGAAAGCACTTTTTGAGCTTTACCCCAGTGCTCAGTAGATGAGGACACACTGCCCTGCTGAGGCTGAGCCAAAAGGACTTTTCCTCTGAGACAAACAAGCGCAGTGCTCTGACCATCCTGGTCACAGAGATGAAGATGTCCTTGCTGCACTGACAAAAGAGGGATTGCTTGTGGGTCCTCCTACCCAAACTTCTGGAAAAAAATATTGTGAGATACCAGACCTACCAGATCCCCCCTTAAGCTTCCTTCTAAATGGGCAATGGCAAGTGGGTTTGTAGCTGCCCCCACAAAATAGTACTGGAAGGCTTTGCAAGATATTACAGAGGACTACAAAAGAACATGCAGAGCATTTGAAGGGCAATGGATTCACAGGAGAGGCAAAGAAAGGGCCACACCCTGACACTCGCCCTGGGAGCAGCCGGCAGGGCTGGGGAGTGCCTCACCGCACAAGCAGGTCCCTTTACTGGGCCAAGCTCCATCTGAACTAACACACCTTGCAGGGAAGTGCAACAGCTACAAACACCTCCTGCTCCTGTTCTGTACCCATCATCTGTGCGCTGGCAGCAGTGCCAGCAGGAGCAGCCCCCGCGCGGATCCCCCTGAGGGGATGGTGGGGATGGGGCCAGCAGCCACTGGTGATGGGCAGGGCTGTTCTCACTGGGTGCTGACCAGGGGGGTGACACAAATTGTTTTTGTGTTGAAGTGCTGGGAAGGCAGGGTCCAGGCTGTGACCTGGTTTTCTCTTTAGGCAGCCCAAGTATTTTTGCAGGGCTGGTAGGAAGACTGTGGTTATCACAGCAAGGTGGTTTACAGAAAAGATGACTGATACAGGCGATCCCCTCGGTAATATTTTGTAATTCCAAAGCCACATAAGCACAGGTAGCAACCCCTACTTATGTAGCCACTTAGGTCCTCACCAATAAACGGATGGGGATTGGATGAACTTTTCTGAAGTTTGGTGGAGTTTCACAGAAATCAAGACCCTAGTAATCCCATTAACCCCAACAGCTTGTTTAAATCCACTGTGGAAGAATTAGTCAGCTTGGATAGTAGCTCGCAGTATGCTGCTTCATCTACACACACAGACACGCACACCAAAGAAAGAAATCCTTCTTTGTTGGTATATCAGCAATAGATTCTGTTGCATAAAAAATGAAGGAAAAAAAAAAAAGCTGTGCACATTCAGCCACTACACCTCAAGCAGCATCCTTCTGTGAGAATTTAAAGCAGCACTGTTACACATGCATCCCTTGAGCCAAACCTGTTATGTAAGTAGGATCATTAATATCATCAGGGATATAAAGTGAGCAGGATTTGTTCCATGCTCAGAAATAAAGTCTTCTCAAGGAGATGAAATTGGACTCAGTGTAATGTAAAAGGAATAAGTGGAAGCCACAGTGGCACTATGTGGACAGCCTGTACCATACTATGATTCGTATAGTACAAATATAAAGCAGGTAGTCTTACAGCTCTGTTGTAAGATTTTAGAGGTGGTTATGTTAATGAGTGGTGACCAGGGTCAGTATTACCTCAAACTGCTGTTTTAGTACAGTTCACATCAACAGCAGCACTGACAAACATAATCAAAATGGCAGTCCATTCAAATACAAGATAGGAATACCGTCCTCACTTGAAAGTGAAAATAAAGCAAGAGAATTGGAATACTGAAAAGGAGAAAAAATGCTAAAGGAAGAAAGAACAAATATAGTTTGGAGTTAAATCGCTATGTGATGGTTACAGTGTGTGACAGTCTGCATGTGTGATAATATGGATACAGTCATTAGAATTTTATTTTCTTTATTTTTGTATAGCAATGAGTTGACTGTGTGCCACAACGTAAGGAGTGTGCTGCCACAAATGAGTTCCTACCGCATATTTTTGGAGAGTACGGGCTTGATTTTGAGCACAGTATTAATTCAGCTTCCCCCTCTCCCCTCAATCAGGTTCTCATTATGTCATCTGAAACCTTGATTCAGCCAAGCACTTCTGTATGTGCTTTGTTGGAACATGTAATTACTTCCCATTAAAGTCAACGGGACTAAGTAGCATGGTTAAGTGCTTTGCTGAATCTGAGCCTAAATGACATCAGCTGTGCCAGTAAGTTACAGGTGCAAAAAGAAGACTATGCTTTAAAAAATCTGACCTTTTTTTTTAAAGCAGACTTTCATAAAGGGCCTATTTGTGATTTTTGTTGTGGATTTTACTTAGCTGGTAGATGATGTTACTTTCTACCTTTCATCTCTCTCAGATGTTGCCATGCTAGTCTTCACTGAGTCTCTAGAAAACAGGGTAATCTTTAGAGAAGAGAAAAATATAGTACTGAGATGACAAACATTACCCTGGTTTGTCAAAAGTAAACAGAGAAATAGAAGGAAAGCACACACAGTTGTTTGCCCTTGAAATTTTGCAACATGACAGACTTAGAAAAAGGAAAAGGTGCACTAGTCTTTGAAAAAACCAAACACACATAAAAGAACCCCAACAGCCCACAAAAGCTTTCTGAGCCAGCTTTTTCAGGAGAAGCTTATGTGGGGTTTGCAGCCCTCCTTTACCAGGCTTAAACACAGACATGTGCAGCGTGGACAGTGATGAACAGCACCTACCTGACCCCTGTCTCAGCCACGTGAACGATTCAGACCTGCCCCAAAGTCCTCACAGACAACTCTTAAAACTGTTCACACAAATGACTGTCTCCCAGAGGCAGATTCACAGTACCTTATTCATGGTACTTTAAGCAAGGGTACCTCAGACACGCGACTAAGGATGCTCTTACTCAGTGTTCCAGTTAAATCCTCATTTTGCAAAGCTCAGCACGATGCTGGTTTGCATTTGCAGCAGCAGTTCTGAAGCATGGTAAAGACACTGTCATAAGTTAATTAGGCAACTCATATCAGATAAAGTGTGTGTTTAACTAGGCAAAATAGATCACTGACAGCACCTGAAAGTCTTTGAGAATCAGTGGGGAAAATAAATCAAAGACAGAATTCATGAGCATTTGTAACTGTCATCAAAACCAGGTTTACTTTGTTCTATTTGAGTCCTGATGCTGTAAACACAGCCTTCATATTTGAGTACCTAGATAGCATATTCAGGAGCCCAGCATGGAAAATCTTATCTATGAGGAAGCAACGTCATGGGTTCCACATGACACCAAACTGATGGATGCACCCATATCACAGAGGTGACACAGGGGACAAACTGAAACACAAAGGAATGGATCAATGGGATCAGAATGACATGTTTCAAACTGAACAAATAGCTGGTGGTAAATAGTCAATAGTGGCATAACAAATAGGAATGCCGATAAGAAATTATCACCCCAAGATTTCAGCCACAAGCTACATAGGCACAACAAGACAGATATAACACTGCACCATGGGAGTGAGTATCTTAAAAAAATCCAACCAAACCCAGGAGTATTATTACAAGAGAGTTTAAACTTTAGTCACTGTTTCTAGACCAAAATAGGTTAGGTGGCTTTTCAAAAAAACTCCAGTTGAAGAACTTAATATGTATTTTATTATTTATTCTATTTATTTCTTTAGATTTTAAAATGTGCTTCTCCAAAGTTCTAGGGAAAATATACAGATCATTTAAAATTACACAAAAAATTCCATCTAATCCAATGGTCACAATAAAAACCTTCCCAGAACCCTGACCCTAACCCTTCCCAGAAAAGAATCCCACCTTTTGAACCCAGTCACCATCACTCAGTCTGCTTCCTAAGAAAAAGCTTGGGAAAATAGTTGGGTTCTTCCATTACCAACAAAGAGGTTAGCAATTGGCCCATGTCTAACATATAAAGCCACAACATGCAGTGACAAAAATTATTCCTGACACGCAACTTTCCCTTCTCATCCTCTCTCTGGCATTTCTGCTTTATCTGCAAGTTTATTTTGACAAATGATCTTTATCAGCTGTTTGCCTGGACGCCTCAGCCCTCCTTGAGACCTCCAAAACTTGTCCCTGGAGGTGAGATGACCACCATCCTTTTTTCTGTCTCCAGTCCTTGCCTTTTTCTCCTTCTTTGATCCCCGGCGATGGTCACTCTACACAATGTACTAAGCAGAAGTACTGAATATCATAGTGTTTCTCAAAGTTATAATTAAAATTGCTCAGTTCCTTTCAGCTAGTAGTGTGTCCATTTTATAGATGCATAGAGACAGAATAAGAGTCAGAAGGAAATAAAGTCAGTAGAAGATCTGGAGAAATAATGCAGATCTCATTTCCCTTCCCCTTGGCTGAGGAGCTGAACTAAACAATAGGAAAAATCTATTTCATCCTGTTTTCAGGTACAGTGTCTCCAAGAGAGCTATTTTCATAGCAAAGGTAAAACTAGGTCTATATCTCGAGATTTTTCACCTCCCTTCAGTCAGTGGGAGACAGGAACACATAAGTCATAACACATTAAAACGAAAGGGGACGGTCAACTTTCTTTCTGCACTGAGCAGCAGATACATTGTTGTTATGCTCAGACAAGTTATCATAGATGATAGATTGCAGATAATTAGAAAAAGAACCCTGTAACTGAATGTTTATAATCCCATTATTGATTTTTAATTCATAATCTGTATCTGATTGAACTGAGCAGCCATGCTATAAATTTAATACACATTTCATGACAGTCCACTCTTTCCAAAACTTCATTTGTAATGGGATCTGCAGCTCTTAGCCACAGTAATTTATAATAAACATCAGTAAATATTACATATAACTGATGCTATTTACTGTGTGTAAAACAGTAGTCAGAAATTTCACACTTTAGGCCAGAATCAGTCCCAGTTTTCACAGAAAATTGTTTCTTCTTTACATAAGTTTGATAGGGGTAAGGGAGACTGAAGGCAGAATTTCATCATAAAAGGCAGCAGGCAGGTCTGTGCTTTAAAGGAAGCTTTAGCTTACTCCAGGCAGCAGTTCATGGTATGTGCAATGCTCTGAGGAGAGAAAAACTAATTCAAGACTTCCCTACTCAGACCTCTAAAGTTAGATGCTTTTTCCACTTTATTTCTACAGATTTACTGAAGCAAACTGCCAGCTGTTTATTTGCACTTTAACACATTTAGTAATTTATGCCCAGTGCAGGGTTGACACTAAACTCCAAGATACAGCTGAGCACTTCTTCCCTGATACCTGCTCTCATGCTGTTACTTGTCCTCTTTTTATATTTTCCATGAGGGACCTCTTTCCTGCAGCCCTTGGGTTTTGCCTCTTCACTCATCGTCCTTTCTATTGCCTCTTCAGAAAGCCACTCTCATTTCACTCTTGATTACCTCTAAACTAATGATTAAGAAATCCATTAATCCCCACTCAAGCTGAGCCAAATCACTTCCATGTCTTCTAAGAAATATCCTTGTTGAAAATATTGGCATAGGTTATCTCAGTCCTTCAGGGTGAGCAGGGTAAACAGAAGGGTTTGAAGCTGATTTACCAGCTCCTTATTTCCACATGGGACAGCAGTCCTGGGACTGCTTCCCTCTGCTTGTGCTAAGGATCGAGCCCCCACTAGTCCAGTTTTGTCTAGTGCAGAATTCAGGATAACCTCAGGCCCCTCAGGTGGGGTCCCTGTCTGTGATGGGCACACTATGCTGGCTGCTCACTAGCTGAGGGAATCCCTAGGCAAACGCTTCTAGATAGATACAAACATCCACCTTTAGACAGCAGCTCTAGCATTTCTTTTTCTTTTACCTCTGCTCCTCGGAAGTGGAGCTATGTTGGAGGCAAAATTCAGGAATTTTGCAAGCTGGTATAACCAAAACCTGCATAGAGGGAAACAGCATCATAGGGGAGGCAAGTACACTGCCTTGTGTATTCAAGCTGCCCAGTTCATCCCCAGAACTGCTGTGGAAAACTGAATCATTCACATCTGTATACACTGTTCCATATGTAGCTGATACCGAGATTGCAGGAAAAATGTAGCAGTCATTCTGCAGGTAGAAAGGTAACCCTATCCACTATTTCTTCAAAGTTAATCCTAGAGTTAGACATTTAGAAAGTCCAGAAGTTATCTCAGAGCACAGCTTTTACTGTGTTTGCACAGCTAAAGAGGCATCTTTGGTTAACTCTTTGTATTTGGGGAAAATAAGAAAATCTTTGCCACTGAAACTGTCCTACACATAGACCTTACTGATGATACCTTTGATTTCACTGGAAGTTGTTTTTTTTCTTTCTTGAATGCAGATTCTGTCACCTAAGAACAAATGGAAATGTCTCCCACTTGGTCTTAATGTATTACAATAAATGTGATTCAGTTTTTCTAGATTTATCAGCAAACAAACAGACTACAGGTGGGAACAGTAGTCCTCAAATCAACCAACAAACCAACTAACAAAGCATCATGGAATTGACAGTTAAATATTATAAAGAAGTTATTGGTCTGGGGACTCAGACTACATTCTTTTGCATAACAACATTTGTAAGTAATTACATTTCTCTCCTTTTACCAACTGCAAGTCAGAATTATTTGCTTAGACACTTTAAACCATTCTCTAATATTATTCAAATCACAGTGATAATGAGAGTTAGCAAGCTGGTATAAGATAGCCCAAGTATGATTAGAAAAAGGATCATTCTTGATCACTCAGTGTGCACACTCTTGCTGCAACCTCTCTAGAAACCTCTGGTCCCAGAAGCAGCTTTGCAAGAATTTATTGCACACATGAAAGAAAATGTGTAAACTTATGGTCAAATGCAAAGCCCTGGCAATTTGACCCAGGGAATCCTTAGGGCTGAGTGCATTTCCATGTAAGCAGGGACATAAATACACAGTTTTCCTGTTCAAAATTACTGGTACATATCTTTCAAGGACAGAACAAACAAAATGCACCTACATGAGAGGTGTCACAAAAACCGATAGTGCCCTAGCAATGCAACCAGTCAAAACAGGCTTGCCACAGCTCAGCTTGGCATTGCAGTGACGCTAGCATCTCACTGCATTGCAGTGATTCTAGCAGATTACTTGGTGCAAATTATTGGCTACAATACACAGGAATGACAGATACCTTTCCAGCCTGGGTGAAGTTGGCACCAGACTAGGCGTTGGGCTGTACTTCTCTGTCTGCTCCAAATCCTTTCTAAACACATCTAAAGTCATGTACAGTGTGGGTCATAAACCACGCTAATGCGTGCTCATTTTTCCCAGTTTATCCCAAATCTTTTAAAGCTACAATATGTACATCTGGCATTGATTAGAGCTAGCCAGAATGTCTGCTACCGACTCTTGTTGAAGTCTACAGATCTCTGTTATGATCTACAGAGCACAATTTACTTTTCCTCTCTTTCTTCCCAGGTCTTCCATTAACTAACTTCTAGCCTGGAATACATAAATTAAATTCATTTTCTTAAGGTTCACTTTCCAGTGCAACGAATCCTACAGATTTGATTGTGCTTTGGTTCCAAGGCAGCAGATTCCTATTTTTACTATTCTGCCTTTCAGATGGGCTGCATCCCACATAGTTAAGTGCTATGTTAAGTTAGTTATGCATATTTCAGATTCAAGGAACATCTGCAGTCCTTTGGAAACATTAAATTTTACATGTATTTTGCAGTAAACATTCATCAGCACACACACAAAAAAAAGATTATTACTTTGCAAGAGAGACTTTCCTGCTTATGTTTTAAGAATACTTTAAGCAATAGGGTATAAGGCCATGTGCATGTACACTTTACCTCACTCCCTCTGCCACCACTGGTACACTTTGATTGTTTTTCCACTGCAAATTCCCCCATTCTTATTGCCTGGAGGTCAGGGCAATTTAAAGCAGGCTTCCTGCTTTCTAAGCACATGCTCTGACCACTAGGCTATGGTAAAGGTAGGAGCAAATTCTCTTCTGCTTTCCCATTCTTACTGCTGAAGACACCAGTAAGCACAGGCATACACTGAGAACTTGGTTGGTGCTTCTGGCACTCAGAAGTGTCTGTGTCATCCTTACTTGCAAAAGGACCTAGCTGCTCTTTCTAAGTTTGTATGCACGCACAGGCACTTAAACCTTAAGTGTCAAAGTGGAAGGTGATGCTGATTTGGGGCTCAGTTACAGTGCTCCCTGTAATTTAGGAGCCTAAATGTTTCCCAATCCCCAAGTTACACAGACCCTAAGCTCTCTGAATCTTGTCCTGAGTTCTGGAATTACAAGTTCAGCTGATGCAACAGCAGTGGCTTATGCTAACTGAGGGGCACCACAGTCCCAGTAGTCAAGTCATAGACAAATAGCTGTACAATCCTGATCTAAGACGCTCTGAAGTAATCTCCATTCATGTCTATAGGGACTGCACATAGTAGCTGTTATATTATTCTCTGCCGTTATCTGTAGTGAAGCAGTTGCCTCCTAGGGCATAGGCGCAGTTTGTAAAAGCGCATTAAGATCCTGCAATTAAAAGGGCTGTGTAAATACAAGGAGTATTCTTTCAATATGAACCGAAAGAGGCCAGTGCTTTCCAGATGGAAGGGTTGCTACATTTAATGGTTTAGACAGAGATCTTCATTAAGGGAGTTAATGTGTTTAATATGGATATCCTAAAGGCTTCTCTTCTACTAAGTTAACCACATTTTAAGCTTTGTTGATAAAGCAATCATTTTCTAAATGCCTAGGAATTAAAATCTTCTAATTTTATACTTGAGTTTATTGGCATTTCTTCATCTGAGAAGAGCCTTAGTAAGATCCAGCCATGCATTTTGTGAATCTATAAGAACTTCAGTCCACCCCTTATGAACTGACACATAAAGCATCTTCATCTGCAAACCCCAGAGATGGGATCCCATGGCTGCTGTACATCACATCCAGATGCATCAGATTTGCTGCATTTATGCTTTTCAGTTATTAGACTCATTTGAGCATCATAATAAGCTTAACCTACCCTTTGGCATCATGAGCGCAGCTCATGAGTGTTAATGCTGTGCTGAGCTCAGCCACACACTCCTGCATGGACTAGGAGTGCTCACGACCATTTGGGGTCTTCAACAACTGAAAGAAGCTGCTGCTGTCCCTGCTCCCACCTTGTAACCCTGGTGGGAAGTTGTACTCTTACAACTGCCGTAAGAGGATAGGCTGGGAGAACTGGGTTTGTTCAGCCTTTAGAAAAGGAGGCTCAGAGGGGATCTCATCACCGTGTACCAGTACTTAAGGGGTAGCTACAAAGAAGATGGAGACTCCCTTTTTACACGGAGTGACATGGAGAGGACAAGGGGGAATGGACACAAGTTGCTCTTGGGGAGATTCCGATTGGACACCAGAGGGAAATTTTCCACATTGAGGACAGTCACCCATTGGAATAATCTCCCCAGGGAAGTGGTTGACTCGGTCACATTGGACACCTTCAAGACTCGTCTGGACAGGGTGCTGGGCCATCCTGTTTAGACTCCGCTCTTCCTAGGAAGGTTGGACTAGATGATCCCTGAGGTCCCTTCCAACCTGAGATTCTGTGAACTTTTCAGATATCTCTTTTCAGAAATGTAGATAAAGATACTTGTAGGATCCTTCACTCTGACCCTGAGCAAGGTATACCTCAGCTGGAGAGCAGGACAGGATTTGAGACATTTAAATATGCCCAAACCTTTATACTGGCTAGCACTGACTATTCCCTGCCTCTTGTGGTGAGGATTTTCAAGCTTCACTGTAGATATGGGCTATACTTTCATACAGGCAGAAGGTTATCTGAAATCCCTTGCCTAGCTGATGCAAGGCAGCTGTTGTGGGCTATGCATGAGATAATATAATCTGTCAGCAGCAATATGGCAATAGCTCAGACACAGAGTAGTGCTTTCTCCTAAACTGAGCATAGCAGGGAGCTCTGTCTGGGTCAGACTGTACAGTCATATCCTGATTCTCCCCATGTACTGTGTGAAGCCTACTACAATATGTACCTTCCATGTTTAAATCCTTCATAAGATCTCTTCCTACAAGCATAAACAGTTTTTCCATAAACATTTTCTGACCAGCATTTTGTCACTGAAATGCTCACACCAATGAATTACAAAGCTATTTAAATAAATTACTAGGCTGAAATTCAGTGTCTAATTAGACACGGATTACTTTCTCCAACTGACTAAAAAGTACAAGCAACAGAGGCATAAGATCATACATTAAATGTCTTAACTCCAACTGGAGTATGGAGCTAGGAGGGCCAAAAAGCCCAATAGACCATTAACATTTACAATAACACTGTTGCTACACCTGCTGAAAGATGTTCCAGACATCACAGATTATAACAATATAAAGCCTGAAAATATTTCTCTTCTTGAAAAGCACAAGGGACTCCTCAGTGCAAATGTTTCCTCTCCCCTCCCTCAAAATTTACAGCTGCTGAAATCTTCCCAGCACCTGCTCAATGGCTAGGTGCACTTTCAAATACCTGTCACACCATGGATGATCTTTGGGGAAAATACCAGATTTATCATTATAGTACACGAACACAAGAAAATTAAATACCTATTTCACCTCTCTGCAGATAGAAGTAAGAATATAATGGTGGTAAAGTGTTACCATGCAACAGCTTCCTAAGGGTTCCTGACTGTCATGCCAGGCAAGTAAACAAACAAAAGACAGCAGTTGTACATAAAGGAGTGATCATTTCCCATGCAGACAGAGTACTTTTCTCTTTAAGAGCAAATATTGAAAGGGGAGAATGGTCTGTACCTGCACTTGTTAGAATGAAAAGCTGATTAAACAGATCTGCATTCAGCTGCAAGGGAAACATCTCAAAACTGGTTTTGTTCTCATTCTGCCCTATGTTATTATGTGCAGTAATTATTTATTAACTAATGATTTGCATATTGTTTTATCTGTCTAATTATCAAGGGACAGCAAAAGTAAAGCTATGGAAAAAGTCTTTATAAACTGTCTTCATCAAAATGTGTTTCCCAAGGTTTGCCACCCCTGGAGGAAGACCATAAGCTTCATGACAGTGATCAAGCCATGTCAGAATTAAGGTCCATCTAGCTCAAAATTTAACTGCACCTACTGGCCAGTTGCAGAGGACTAAGGAGGAGTGTAAAAATAGTGTAAAAAGAGTCAATTAATGTTTTAGTACATTGAATGCAAAGACCACATCTAAACCATAATTTCACAGAATCACAGAATCTCAGGTTGGAAGGGACCTCAGGGATCATCTAGTCCAACCTTCCTAGGAAGAGCGGAGTCTAAACAAGATGACCCAGCACCCTGTCCAGACGAGTCTTAAAGGTGTCCAAAGTGGCCGAGTCAACCACTTCCCTGGGGAGATTATTCCAATGGGTGACTGTCCTCAATGTGGAAAATTTCCCTCTGGTGTCCAATCGGAATCTCCCAAAGAGCAACTTGTGTCCACTCCCCCTTGTCCTCTCCATGTCACTCCATGTAAAAAGGGAGACTCCATCTTCTTTGTAGCTACCCCTTAAGTACTGGTACACGGTGATGAGATCCCCTCTGAGCCTCCTTTTCTAAAGGCTGAACAAACCCAGCTCTCCCAGCCTATCCTCATATTCCCATTCCTTTGATCATCTTGGTACCCCTTCTCTGGGCCCCTTCCAGCCTGTCTGCATCCTTTTTGTATAGCAGGGACTAGAACTGCGCGCAGGACTCCAGGTGTGGCCTGACAAGCGCTGAGTAGAGTGGGATGATGGCTTCTTTATCTCTGCTGGCGATGCTCTTTTTGATGCAACCCAGCATCCCATTGGCCTTCTTGGCCGCAGCAACACACTGTTCGCTCATGCTGAGCTTTGTGTCCACCAGGACACCCAGGTCCCTTTCCACAGAGCTGCTCTCCAGCCAGGCGGATCCCAGTCTGTGCTGCGCTCCTGGATTATGTTTTCCCACGTGCATGACCTTACACTTCTCCTTGTTGAACTTCATAAGGTTCTTGCTGGCCCACTCTTCCAGCCTATCCAGATCTCCCTGCAGAGCAGCTCTCCCTTCTGGAGTGTCTACTTCTCCACTCAATTTGGTGTCATCAGCAAACTTCATCAGGCTACACTTGATGCCATTATCCAGATCACTTATAAAGATGTTGAATAACATTGGGCCCAATATCGATCCCTGGGGGACCCCACTAGTGACAGGTTGCCAGTTTGAGAAAGCTATTTACCACCACCCTTTGGGTGCGGCCTATCAGCCAGTTCCCCACCCACTGCACAGACCACTTGTCTAGGCCATAACACATCAATTTCTCCAGGAGGAGACTGGGGGGGACCGTATCAAAGGCCTTGGAGAAGTCAAGGTAAACAATGTCCACTGCCTGACCCATGTCAACCAGGCAAGTCACTTTGTCATAGAAGGCCACCAGGTTTTTCAAGCATGATCTGCCTTTAGTGAAGCCATGTTGGCTTTTCCCAATCACGTGCTTCAATCGACTTGTGATGGCCCCCAGGAGGATTTGTTCCATAACTTTCCCAGGGATTGAAGTAAGGCTGATGGGCCTATAGTTACCCGCATCCTCCCTCGAGCCCTTCTTGTAGATAGGGGTAACATTTGCCTTCCCCCAGTCCTCTGGGACATCCCCCATTCTCCATGAGTTCTCAAAGTCCGCCATTGACAGATTATCCTTCATGAATTTGCCAAATTCATTTTGAACCAATTTACACTTTTGGCTATCACAACCTCCTGTCAAAGGGTATTCCAATTTAATACTATGTTGCACAACAAGTACTTTATTTCTTTATTTTGTTATAAAGTTGCTGCTCAACATTTTTATTCTGTTTCTGTCATAAGAAGAAGTGAACATTCCTCCCTTGATCTTCTCTAGGACATTCAGAGTCTTATACACCACTACCCTCCTTCAATCCTCTCTTTTCAAAGCTGAAATGCTTATTTAGCCTCTCCTTACACAGGCTTCATTCCATATCTTTTATCAATCTTGTCTTTTTTTTTTTTTTTTATCCAGCTCTATTGCAGCCTTTTCAGATAAGATGATCAGAATCGTTTGTAGTTATCAAGATGTGGGAGCACCATAGATTTATTCTGTTGCATAACGGTGCTTTTCTATTTTGTTACCAATCCCTTTCCTAATAATTCTTAGCATTCAATTTGTCTTATTTTTTTTTTCTGCTGTGAGCAATGATCTAATGCTTACTGAGAAATATCTGCAATGACACCAGAATTTCTTCTGTAATGTTAGGTTAGGGTCCATCATTTATATGCATTTATAAGTGTTATTTTCCAAGTGTATTATTTTGCATTTATCAAAATTGATCTCCATCCGCCAGCTTATCATCCAATTATGGGAATTTACTGCAATTCTTTACAGTAAGTATTAGTCTTTCCTATTAGACTTCTGCTTATTCTTTTCATATTTAAAAAGGAATGTATGAAGACATTGAACATGCAACACAAATCTCAACAGGATCACATATATAATCTCTCTTTTAAGCAAAAACTGACCATTTATTCCCACCCTTTATCTTCTAGCTTTTAACTGTGAATTAATCCACAAAAGTATCTTCCCTCTTATCCTGCGACAGTTTAATTGCCTGAACAGCCTGTTTTTGTTGAATCTGTGCATGCCATTTTGACCAGATGACCCACAAGACAACCGATTAAGATGTTAACAGGAGCTGATTTCACATGAAAATTCCTTAATTAAATCACAAGGAATTATACCAATTTTGCTCTGAAATGCACATTCTTCCTGTGCTAGCAGGAGAACAAAGGCAGGCTTTCTGAAGCCATGCAGATAACTGGAATGGGGAAAAAAAGGCAGTGGTGCTTTGAGTTATTGTCATTAACACCCTCTTTATAGGCTCAGTACATATGGGCTAGGAGTAGAATGCTCATGGGCCATATCTAGAAAACATCTTGGCATGTTTCTGCTGTGAACAAAATGCACACAGCTCAGCTCTGCACCTGTTAGGCCAACCATTGGTGTCAACAAATGGTGCAAGTGTAAATGGAGCTTTACTGCCCTCCATACCTAATTAAACTAACTATCCACTGCACTAATTGATGCAGTTTTCTTTCTTTGAGCCTCCAATAACTTGCAAGTCTCTGAGCCACATTTTTCACTGCAGAAGAATGAAAATGGACATAAGCATTGCATTGATGTACTAAGTACTGATGGAGTAAGGTGCCGCTTAACATATTAACATTTTCAGTGGGCTGCCCAATATCTCCTGAATTTTTCTCCCTATGTCAACATTCCTCATCACTAAAATGCTCTGCTGTGCGTATTCTAAATTTTTATTTAAATAGCAAGGAATGGAACATCATGTTTAAAATTGCCTAAGATATATCACAGGTTCAAGTCTTACAGCTTTCTCTACTCACTAGTTATTTTTTAAAAGCTTAGAGAATACACATCATTTACAAAGCAAAGAAGGAAAGCAAAAATACAGAGAGCAGAACTACTACGAAACAGCATCTCTGCCATGAACAACAGCCTCTACAAACCAAATGCAACAAATAAATTGCACGAACTGTTGAATTTCAACAAAACAGTGGCCTAATTTTTTTCATTATTTGTATAATAGCAGCAGCTTGGAGACTTCTCTGTTAAATGAGAGGCAGCAGAAAAGGAAGTTTTCATTAAAGATCAAATCTGAGGTGCAGTGTGAAAATACACCTTGTCAAGGTTATTAGTTTTATTGTGAAGAAATTCACCAGCACAACAGAATCTTAGCAAACTGGTAATTGCACTAGCAAATACATTTCTGGGAGCTGGTGGATGTTCTTGCTGAGCCACTCTCCATCATCTTTGAAAGGTCATGGAGGTCAGGAGAGGTGCCCGAGGACTGGAGGACAGCAAATGTCACTCCAATCTTCAAAAAGGGCAAGAAGGAGGACCTGGGGAACTATAGGCCAGTCAGCCTCACCTCCATCCCCAGAAAGGTGGTGGAGCAGTTCATCCTGGAGGTCATCTCCAGGCATGTAGAGGAAAAGAAGGTTATCACAAATGGTCAACATGGATTCACCAAGGGGAGATCCTGCTTAACCAACCTGATAGCCTTTTGCGATGGTGTGACTGGCTGGGTCAACAAAGGAAGAGCAGTGGATGTTGTCTATCTTGACTTCAGTAAGGCATTCATCAATGTCTTCCATAGCATCCTCACAGGCAAGCTAAGGAAGTGTGGGTTGGATGAGTGGACAGTGAGGTGGATTGAGAACTGGCTCAACAACAGAACTCAGAGGGTTGTGATCAATGGGGCAGAGTATGGATGGAGGCCTGTCACTAGCGGTGTTCCCCAGGGGTCTGTGCTGGGTCCAGTCCTGTTCAATACATTCACCAATGACCTGGATAATGGGACAGAGTGTAACCCCAGCAAGTTTGCTGATGATACCAAGCTGGGAGGAGTGGCTGATACACCAGAAGGCTGTGCTGCCATCCAGCGAGACCTGGACAGGCTGGAGAGCTGGGCTGAGGGGTACCTGATGAAATTCAACAAGAGCAAGTGCAAGGTCCTGCACCTGGGGAGGAACAACCCCATACATCCGGACCAGGCTGGGGGCTGAACTACTGGAAAGTGGCTCTATCAAGACGGACCTGGGAGTGCTGGTGGACAACAAGCTGACCATGAGCCAACAATGTGTCCTTGTGGCCAAGAAGGCCAATGGTATCCTGGGCTGCATTAAAAGGAGTGTGGCCAGCAGATCAAGACAGGTTATCCTCCCCCTCTTCTCTGCCCTTGTGAGACCACATTTGGAGTACTGTGTCCAGTTTTGGGACCCCCCAGTTTAAGAAAGACAGGGAACTGCTTGAGCACGTCCAGCGGAGAACTTCCAAGATGATCAGGGGACAAGAGCACATCCCTTATGAGGAAAGGCTGTGAGACTTGGGTCTGTTCAGCCTGGAGAAGAGAAGACAGTGGGGATTTAATCTATAACTATATATATCTAAAGGGTGGGTGTCAGGACGATGGGACTGGACTCTTTTCAATAGTGCCCAATGACGGGACAAGGGGCAACGGGCACAAGTTGGAACACAGGAAGTCCCACTTAAATATGAGAAAAAACTTCTTTCCTGTGAGGGTGCCAGAGCAGTGGCACAGGCTGCCCAGGGAGGCTGTGGAGTCTTCTTCCCTGGAGACATTCAAAACCCACCTGGACATGTTCCTGTGCTCCCTGCTCTAGGTGTCCCTGCTCAAGCAGGGGGGCTGGACAAGATAATCTGCAGAGGTCCCTTTCCAACCCCTACCATTCTGTGAGTCTGTGATTCTGTGATTTCTCCTGTGGCCTTGTATCTGAGTGCTTAGCACTGCTGTCTGTGTCTTGGTGCTAACCAAAACTTAGACAAAGGAAATTATTAAAAGATAGCAAATTATTAAAAGTTAGATGATGCTTGCAGACCTCAGAAAATGAAAGGCAATCTTATTTCTTGGCCCACTTCTGCTGCACCATAGGCTAATCTGAATGTATTCAAAATTTACTGTGGCTCAGTCAGTAAACTACTTTGTTTATACTTCTGGGCCCTAATTTATAGACTACTTTTAGGGACACCATTTAGAAGTTAAAACCAAAACAAAATCCCACCCAGACCCTCAACCTTTTCTTTAATTGTAGCGAATAAATAGCATTTTTAGTGGCTTGTTCCTTCCTTGGCATATTGAACAGAGTTCTAGCTATATTTACCACATTAGTATATAAACTGTTCTGTCATCACTCTTCAGTTATGCTTTCAAATAAAGCTTACATAAAGTACTGCTACTTTATAATTTTGGCAGATCAATAAAGGCAAGAAAACAGCAGCCACATCTTTCTGGTAGCAATTACTAAGATTACATTAATGGTATTTAGTGCATTTAGGCTATTAGAAGAGCAATGTTTATATTTTATATAGGTGGGGCTGGTAATATTAGCTATTAGTAAGATTGCTTAACAGTTCTTATTTTAAGAACCTGTTTTTAATTTTTCAGTTGCTGATAACTTTGAAAACTTTTCTGTAGTTTAGACTGGAATTTTCCATCTTAGGTATTCTGCAGAAATATAACAATTTGACTGCCTCAAGAAGTGAGGTACACAATTCTGTCCATGTCTAAAAAATGAATTCACCATCTCCCAACCTGATGTACTTGTCTTGGAAATGCATCAGTGTGTCCAAGATTTTGAACAAAGACTTGAAATTTCATAAGGAAAGGGCTTAATAAATTTTGGTCCTATTCAGTAGAGGTTTCTTAGGTTTCAGCAGAAGCTGCTCAAGGAAGGCGTCTCCTGCTACACTGAGGCCAGATGTAGGAATTTAGGAGCACGTGCCCTGTGTCTCCATGGATCTCAGTGAGCCATTGCCATATTCATTTACAGAAAAGAGAAGAGAAAGGGGAAAGAAGATGAGAGTGCAGGGAAATGGGATTAGAATCCATTAAAAGAAAATTAGGGAATGATGTTCAGCACACAGACTAGGATTAGCCCTGGGAAAAAGGGAGTAAAAGACCAAAAATGTAAAGAGCAGGAGGCATGAGAAGAGATATGTCTGATAAGGTACTAACATGCAAAGGAAGAACCGTGAGTTACTGGGGCAGTGGGGAAGTGGGAATGTACCATAGAAAGGTAAAGGTCTATAGTCCCTAGGGCTGCTGGAAGTTCCCCAGGGAAATTTAACTGAGGAGCCAGCAAGACAGGGGAAAAAAAAAAAAAAAGGTTGAAAAGCATTTCTGGGCAAGGAGTGAGACTTAATGAAGAAGGCACATAGATGAAATGATAGCCAGAAGAAAGGGGACAGAATTTGGAGCTAGCATTTAAAAAGCACTGAATAACCCAATCATCAGAGCAGGGTTTGAATTCATAAATAATGGGGGCACATGGTGGAGAAAAAAAAATATCATATATCAGCTGCCTTTGCAGGCACAGTCCTGCCCGTGGCCTGGCTGAGGTAGGAAGCCCATGGAATGAGAGGTCAGATCAAAACAGCACAGGATGTTTCCAGAGTCAGCTTTGCATTCTTATGAATGTTCTTTGAACGAAACTTATGTGAGTGTGCATGCACATATGCTGTTAAATACAGTCACTTAAGGATATTTTGTCTCCTTCAAATAAAGGAGAACAAAAACCCAGCATTTTTAAGCTTTCTGATTGAAAAGCATTCCTCCCCAACATCTTGAAGCCCCACTTGAAACATCAGATGCCAAAAATATACCCGCTCAAACTTCGACAAAGCTATCCCTCACTGTTTTTGATTCAAGAATCATTCCCAGTCCATTAAATTACTGGCACTCACTTTTCAGAACACAAAGATGGAAAACATCAGAGATTACTTTCCTGTGCAGCCTCTTTTGATGTACGCTCAAGAACACGATGGAGACAGAAAGAGATCAATTCACGCCCCAGTGTTAACAGGCTATATAGACCCTAGCTTTACAGCACCTGAATAAATACCACTGATAAATAACATTACTATTAGCTTTGACAATGGGTTAAAAGAATTTCCAGTTTCAAAGCTGTTCCATTATTGAGTGAAATACGGCAAAAGGAAAGAGAAATTTATTTTAAATTTTCATTTTATCATAAATTCCCCATCTTGATCTTCTCTCTGACACAACAAACTAAAAGACACAATTTTTTTCTAGGAGTAATAGTCAGTATTATCCTTAGCCCATCATACATAACACTACCAGACCTCAGTGTCAAAGTGTATGAATAAGACTGACAATTTTAAACAAATCAGAGGTTCCTTTTATAGGGTCTGTACAGATCATCTGCACTGCATCAATTTTACAAGTCAATCCATTTGCCAGTAGATCTGGATAGGGTTGTGTATTCTATTAGCTTCTGTAAACAAAAAGTGAATAAAAAGAAAACCCTTAGGTTTTGTCAGCATTTTGCTTCTCATTTCTTAGATGTGACCACCTTTCACTTCTGGTTTGTATTTTATCCTTGGTTGTTCCTTTGTCTACTTTCTATTCCAGGGCTGGAAGGGTAAGGGTGAGACTCAGTAAATGTGTCCTGGAGCTCATGAGGTTTCACCACTGCAATTCTGTTTAGGAAAAGTACACTTGCATTAAATAGCAATAGCATCTGTATTAAAGAATAACAGAATAAGGCACTGAAGCGTAGATTTCTTATGTTAAATACTTATATTGCTGTTAATTAACATTGTAGAAAATTGGTACGTGTCAGTTTAGAACATTACCTATGTTATTTGTCAATAACTAAAAACCATCACATGGAATTAATTTCCAAAGGAATCACATACCCTGTGGAGTTCTAGAATCAAAGAATGAATAGGTGCTGGAATAAGTAAAGAATTATTAAGAATTCTTAGAAAAATTGAAGATTTATAATCGGATATCAACCCTTATTTTTTTAAGTTACTGCCTGGTCCCTGATAACAGAAAAGGAGGAGTTTTTTCCAGTTAACTCTGTGGAGTGACTGGCACCAAACTACATTATAAAAAGGGTTAAACTTTCTCAGAAGTAAGTTATTAGATAACTGATAGTTGTGGAGAGTTAAAAACCTGTTATTTAATTTTTTTTTTTTCTAAAGATCCGTAAAAATATAAGATACATATATCTGAAGAACATTAGTTTAGCTGGATCACAAGTCTCCATTGTGAGAAATCCAATCTCTTTCAGAACTTACCATGATTCATACTCTGGTCTGAATTTTCAGGATTTTAAGGACAATGTGTATGAGCACATTACAGAAAGAACCTGGGAAAATATCCAGTTCTTCATGACTTTATCTAAAACACTTAAAGGGTTTGAATGTCATCTAATAAAGTTTAAAAAAAAACAAAACAGGAAAACAGAACC